>NC_048289.1:14374738-14409738 GCF_009762535.1 Notolabrus celidotus
AAGCTAAATACCAAGGGGGGAGCAGTGGAGGAGTAAGACGCACCTGAGGCAGCTCTCATCAATTTTGACCAAAAATTTCAATGCTCAACAAAATGAGGACACTTTTTCTCATATTCGTCTTGAATTTTACATCTTATGTGCTTTGGACTTTGCTGCTCCAAAGTTAGAGAATGCCGATCACCAAAAATGGAAACAGGCCGAAGGGTGAGTCTGCTGACCAGGGCCCAGGTGGAGGTCTGCGTTCTGAGGTGCACGGTCTAAAGACGTCTCAGTGTCTCTTAGGGCTGAAATTGCCACATTAAGAACTATCAATCAGCAATCAATTATCCAACTAGTTGATCAAAACAAAAATTGATCATCCTAACGTCCTTAATTTTTAAGGATGTTTTTTTTTTTTTTCATCTGTCATTTTTTAAAGAAATTAGAACGGTTTTTAATTTTTGACTGCTGTTAAAGTTTAAAAGAAGAAAATTAAAGACATCACTAAATTTTTGTAAATAGTAATACATTGACACAATTCACTAATTAAAGATGGATCAATTATTGGAAAATTTAATCCGAAGATCTATCAGGGATAAAACTGATAGTTTCAGCTCCCGAAGTCAGGCACTTGGGGATCCATATCTAATGCAGATTTCAAAGAGTTACACAATAGTAGCGTTTAAATACATAAGTGTGGAGTAATGAAACATGGAAATGAATCTAGATGTTGGTAGAAACAGATCACACCCTGTGAGACTACAGATTAACCTCTGTCTCTCAGTAAACTCTGGCTGAGGACTCACCACACTGAATGAATAAATGAATGAAGCAGCTTTAGTGACAGCAGGAGCAAAGGGCAGCCATTATGGGCCACAGATTTATCTCTCTACATCACAGGATAACTGACATTAACCTGTTCATTACATTACTGATTCGTCATCTCTCATCATTCATTATGGAAGGAGCGGCTTGTCATCATCAATCATGGCTGAATCCCCAGAGAGGGCTCAGCGAGAGCCAACCATCTGCAAGAATAAATGCTGAAGCTTCTGGTTGTTCTCTTTCGGGAGTGAATTCACATTAGGAACATGTGATCTCATTACAAAACTCAGCGACGTAATAGGATGTAATGAAGTCAAATCATGAGCAATCATTTAGGAAATATTGGCTGCAAGAAGCAACATTTGAGAAAATTGATGCCCAAAAAGCTTTTTTCATATTCATTTAAAAACGTAGTGTCAATGCCGAGTTAATACTTCTCAGTCCCTCCTGGATTTCACAGGCTTTTTCTACAATCATTGCTGCCTAAAATGCTCAAGTTTGTGGCAGCGTTTGTAAGAGACAATACAATTTGCAATAATTTGCGGCTATTATTGCCTCTATGACTGGATACATGTCCAGAGCTCTTTAATAAAGCAATCAATTGGCCATGTCAATAGGCCAAATGACATGTAGAATTAGAGTGTAACTGAAGTGAATGACCATAAAATGCAATGATTCAACACTGTCTAAATGTACAAAGCATCATGATGTTTTTAATTAGCCATACTGTTCACACTATTTTGTCTGATATACAGTTATTAACCCACTGATAAGAGACATAGAGATCACTGTCTCTGTGCAGTCACTCTTTTAGATCAGCAGCATCCACTCACATTTGAAACACATAGTCTGGTTGATGGAAGGTTAAAAATACAAGGCTCTGATTGATCAGCAGACTTAACTCTGGGCACCAGGAAGTGGTTAGGTGGATAATTAACAGTTTTCAACATGAAAACGTGGATAAATATCCCAAAAAGTCATTGAAAGTCAGATTTATTATTATATATCCAATACATGATGTAGGGCCGCATTGGCTAAGCGGTAGAGCGGTCGTCTTTCTATCGGATGGTTGGTGGTTTGTGCCAAACTTCAGTAGTCAGCATAGCAAAGTGTCCTTGAGCAAGACACTGAACCCTGAATTGCTCCCAGGGGCTTAGCCAGCAATGTGAGAATGTGAATGGTTATGAATGGGGTGTGAATGGGTGACTTTGTAATAGCACCTAGTATGGTAAAGAGACAAGAGCAGCACCACAAAGGCACAGGCCAATCCATGTACCATTAAGGGTTGGCTTTATAAAGTCTTCCTTAAGACTGAGGCCAGATAAGAAAGCTCCTGAAAGACAGACATTCTATGAAAGTGTCAACAGAACGGAGCAGCTCTAATCTCTATCATGCAGCATTTCAGAGATAATAAAGACACTAAACCATACCCTGGGGTTATTTATTGATTTTAGGGGGGTATGCCTTCATTCTGAGGATAGGACAATGGATAGAGTAGGGAGAGAGAGATGGGAATGACATGGGTTGGAACCAAACTCCAGCCGTTTGCTTTTGAGGAACATAATAAGGATCTTAATATCTTCTGAACCGTCACATTAGAAAAAAAATCATCCCCCGTACAGTGTGTGTCGATAGAGAAATGAGCTACGTAGAGCCAAGCCGTTTTTTGAACCAGGCTGTAAACATGTTTATTAATGATGCAAAGATCATCTTTTTTGAATTGGTGTCTATGTGGTTTCCTGTGTTTCTGCAGCCAGCCTCAAGCGGATTCTCGATAAATTGCAGTTTATAACACTTCCGCATGGGCTTCATACTTTGAGACCAGAGGTTGCCGCTTGATTGGGTACCAATTGGGTTAGAGTTGGGGTTAGCGTTGAGGTTATTATAGGTTGATTGGTCAAATTTGCGGTAAATGTGCGGAGATTTGCCAAAATTGCAAGGCTGCCAAAAAGTGTGGGAGTGGATGCATTTGTGCAGTTCTTGGGGCGGCTTGTGGCTCAGTGGAAAAAGACTAAAGATCGTCTCTTTATTGCAAGATACGTGGTTTGATCTCTGCTTCTGCATTCTATACGTCCGAGTGAACCACCACATTGTCCCCCATAGGCAGAGGGAGTAAGTGTGAAAGAATTGGGACTTGACATCACAGCCTCTACCATCACTGACAGGGTGGCATGTAGTGTAGAAGTACTTTAAATGCTCTACAGACGTGTGTGCTGTAACAGTGCAGTCTATTTACCATATTTTCTAGCATTAAAAAAAGACTGTGACGGTTGAAATCGGCTTTTGCTCAAAAGGAAAGGTTGTGAGTGACTCCATGGAATCTGGCAGAGGTGTTATATTTTCCTGCTTAAAGGACAATTAGGGTGTGAAAACTGTACTGTTCTGTACAGAGTGAGCCCAGAGCAAATCTAAAATTAGAGGCAAGGTCAGTCATTAGTCTCAGCGGAAGGCGGCAGGTGACATTGGTACTTGTCATACAATACCGCAATGGTGGAGAAATATATTTTTGCAATTTTTTCCCAGTCTGCAACTTTCTTCTGTCTCCTTTTCTACAATAGACAAAGCCGTCCTGGGTTGAACATTTACAAACTTGTCACAATTCTAATATCTCCAAACCCTTAGGGCTCTGTTTTGTCTGGATCTGAAGCTAAAGAAAAGGGCAATAAAAAGGGAGAGACAATGTTGAAAAAAATGCCAAACAAGCCAGATTTGATTCGGAGATAAAAGCTGGGACAAGATGGAGGGGCGTAGGAAGGGTTAGGCTTCTGAGACAGACACAGTGAGTGGGTGAGACGGAGACAAAGACACTGTGGGGATGAGAGAGATGCTGGATTTTTACTGGCAGAGGATATGAGAGTTTTTTTTGTCCCACATGTCCACCCACACTAACACTTGTGCTGTGAGGATGATGCAAGCTTTGATGGGAATGATTGAGTCTGGAGTAGTTGCAATTGTTTTTGTACACCAGCAACCTGATTTGAACTCTGATTGTAGTTATATCATTTAAAATCAGATCAATTTGAAGGTTTTTTTTTAAGCTGACTCACAGAAGTCTAAACTTGTCTTTCGTTATTGTGGTCCAATTTTATTCTCGTTCTGTTTTGAGGACTCGAACTGCAGAGCTGTGGCACAAAACAACGCCATGCGAATTAGGTTTGCAGCAGCTTCCATGTGCCATGAAATTAACGAAGCATGCTAAGTGTTGCAATGGATATAAAATGTCGAAATGCATCTGATAACAGTTAAATTTCCCCTTTTTTTAGACGATATAAATCGAAATTTCCTATCATTAAAACACTATTTCTCGCCTTGCACAGGCCTTTTTTTGAGATGACATTGATTTAGAGAGGTAGGCTAAGGACAGGAGATTTGTGTCGCACACATTCTCCAAGGTTGTCTGGGAAAAACTGAGTGTGAAACCTGGAGGAGAAACATTTCACCCTTTCTGAAATCCTGCTGCTATCTTCCCTTGGGCAGTGCACCACACACTCTCTCCTGGAGCCACTAAATAATCTGTGTTAGTCAACAGGAAGATGTGAATATTTGTGAGACAGGATGTTCCTGGAGACGAGAATGTACAGGAGGCAGAATTCATCCAGAAAAAGCGCTCCCTCCCTCCCTCCCTCCCTCCCTCCCTCCCTCCCTCATCTCTACATGCAGCACATCGACTCCATCCTCTCCTGTTCTATCTATAGAAAAATCCTGACTGATTTCAGTGGTGCGCCAGTGGGAAGAATCCATAGTAGCACAGCATGTCTGACAGCACACATCCTCTGCACCTCCACACTTACTTATGTAACACAACACAGGCTTTGCACATGCATGGAGACACGTGCACACAGGAACATGCATACAAACACCTGTGTGCATGACACTCCTGTGAATCTGTGCAGACACACTTCCATTGATAAATTAAGTGTTTTTGAACAATATTAACGTCTGAAACCTGCTTTTTATCCAGATAGATTGCACTGCTTCTGAAATACCCAACATAAATAAACTTGCCATGCGTCTCCTTGCTTAGCTTAGTGTTGGAACAACATTTTGTTTTTTATTTGCAAACATAACATCATGAATGGTAAAATAGTTTTCATTCATTAAAATGTGATATAAACTGTGTGATGCAAAAATGTAGGAATGGTTTCATGATCTTCCACAACCATGCCATTTTTTTTAGCACAAAAGTGACGAATGCGTAGCGTGCCATGCAGCCTGGTATACCTGTGCACACACAACACATTGACACACACAAACACACACACACACACACACACACACACACACACACACACACACACACACACACACACACACACACACACACACACACACACACACACACACACACAGGTTACCTGGCCTCTGCCACGGTGCAGCAGTAGCTGCCACTTCGCCGCGAGCTCCTGCCCACACGCAGCTCCTCTTGAGATTTCCGTCGGTTAAAGTAGTCTGTGAGTTTCCCGAAACTCGCCATCTTTCCTGTCTGGTCTCACCTCCACCTCTTCTTTCTCCCTCTTAATTTTCCTTTTGTTCCCTACAAGAACAAAAAATTCTGCTTCTGCTCTGCAAATCTCCTTGGCGCACAACCTCCTGACTTGCCTCCTTCTTGTTCTTCTCCTACCTGGATTCAGCAGTAAGTCTCAGCGTCAGCCACAGGTCAGAGTCTCGCTGAGCTTCCCCCCTTCCATCCTCCTCTTCTTGTGCGTGGCGGCAATAAATGTGCAGAAGGAGAAGGAGAAGCCAAAAACCCCTGCTCTGCCTTTTCCCTGTCTCTCTCCTGTTTCGATCGATTGCAATTGATGAGCGCACGGCGCATTCACTGACTCTCTCAAAATAGTAACGTTTGTAACTGCCCTCCAATCCAACACGGCTGGCGGGAGTGCCCCCCAAGCAGGAGAGAGAGAGAGCGAGAGTGAGCGAGAGAGAGCGAGAAAGAGAATCAGAGAGAGAGAGAGAGAAGGGAGGGAGGTGGTGGCTGAGGGTTGGTCTTCTTGTGTGCTGCTGATGGGAGAAAATGAGCTGCACTGATGCTCGTATCGAAGCCACCCCTCTCCTTCTTCTCTCCTCTCTGTGTCTCTGTTTTTTTTTTTTTATAGCTCATGCATGAATTCTTTCACACGACCGCTCGACACTCAGCGAGCGAGCACACACACACACACACACACACACACACACACACACACACACACACACACACACACACAACCTTTGATCAAAGCTGGAGAGCAGGTGGCAAACGATGAGCTTTGTCTGTGCGTGCCTGTGTGTCATGCTCTCTGCCTCTCTTTGCCTCAAACACACACACACACACACACACACACACACACACACACACACACACACACACACACAAACACACACACATTCAACCTGAAGTGCTCCTGCTCCCCCTGCACGCCTATTACTTTTCCCAGCATGTTTGTGTGTTTACTTCAATGGCAGCTCTCTTCTGACTCTTATCTTATCAATAAGGTATACCAAGCAGGGACAAGGATGATGGGAGGATAGAGGGAGTGAGGGAGCAAGAGAAGGAGAGGAGGGAAGTGTGCAAATAAAAGGAGGGAAAGGATGTAAAGAGGGAGGGCTCGTTTTGAGGAGCTCGTTAGTGACTATGAGTGTGAGTGTGAGTGTGTGTGTGTGTGTGTGTGTGTGTGTGTGTCCCTCCCACACATCCAGACATCACACATGCTGGCATTCCTCTGTCTATCCAAAGTCTCGTCTCACTTTTATCCAATTTGGTTCAGAATTATTTTTCTTCCTTCTCTTTTTTATTGTGAAAATCTCTCACTTTCACCCTCCGTTCACCTCTCCATCCCCTCCAGTTTTCTGCCACTCCTTCTTTTCATCCTCCCTCATCCCTATGCATCTACAGCTTTCACCCTGCTTTTTTCCTCCATTCTCAAACTCTAACAATATTTTGTTTCCGTCGTTCAAAGAGGCAACAGGAGGTAAAGTATCTTACACGTGCGTCATGATAATCCAGGAAGGTAAACATCAGAGCTATCATAATGTTGCAGAAATATTGGTATACTGTGTCAAATAAGCTGTCACAGCCATGACTCGCATTAAAACATGACTGGACCCCACACTGCAGTTTTCACTTTGCTTGTAAGATGTAATGTGCTTCCTGTCAGCTGAAATCTTCTTTATCAGCATCACAAGAATATCAAGATCAGAAAGGCCCAGAAAAAATCATCTCTGCAATCTCACTGAAAACATACTCTGCCTTTTAAGCACGAGTGGAATGGCACCCGTGAGTCTGAGTCACCAAGGTGACATTTTTCCAGCTCAAATGAAGAATTTGTGACACATTTGTGTGCATCACCACAGAGGCTGCAATAAACAGATATTTAGAAACATTAAAAAAAAAAAAAACAGGAAATATATGCAATTTTCTTCTTGTGTTCAATGCGACTATAACACTATCACCCCAACAAAAATTGCGATGACTAATAATGTGAGACTAGAAATTGTATTTCACAATATTGGTAAAAAAAAATACGACAATATCTGTTTTTGTTGCAACGATATTCCTACTAATAGTAGCGAGGAGTGGTATGAGTATAAACGCTGTCATTTAACTAATCTCTGAATAAAGGAAGTATAGGAAATGTTCTGGTGTCCGTTACCCTGGCAGAATTTATGATTTATTGGGTAGTTTCTGTTGTCATTATGATATAAAATGAGTAAACACAGTTGTTTGACAATAAATGGCTTCACCCAACCACTAACCATGAGTGAAAAAAAGTTTTTTCTCTTATCATTCATATTCTCTGAAAAATTGCCAAAAAAATCACAAATTCTGCCAGGGTATGTTAACTTATGAGCACAACTGTATGTCTGTAGTTTGAGTGGCACTGACCAGTCATGTTTTGTTCTTACAGTGTGTCAAGTGCAACAAGGTGATCAACACAGCACATCACATGCTAACAGATTTCATTCAAGTCCTGACTCTTAAAACTGTCTCATAAAATGTCTAAAATTAGTCAAACGTGACTTTCAAGTAAACAAACATGAAGGCAGATGGTTGTCGAACTGAAAGTAGCTTCTTTGCTACCTGGTTTAATCATTGCAGGATTTTTTTTTTGTCCCACTCCTCTTCTTGTCAGTTTGCTTGTGGTATGTTTTACATCATGTTGTTCCTCCATCTAACTTAATGCTTTAGGTTTATATTTGTTGCCATGGCTTTGTTTGTTGTGCTTCCTTCTTCATTTAGCTTGCTTTTCCTTGATTTCATGTGACTTATCTCTTATGGCCTTTTTCGACTACACAGTTCCAGCCCTACTTGACTCGACTCGACTCACTGTACTCGACTTTACTCTGTTTGGGTACCTTTTCCACCAGCCCAAATACCGACTCACTGTGGGCGGGGTCGTCATAACACTGCTGCGCGAAACTGCTGCTGCGCGAAACTGCTGCGACACAAACACAACAATCACAAACAATGGAGGAGACTGAGGCAATGGTGTACTTGCTAACCCTAATCTCATCAACAGACCACGGAGAAATTACAGTAGTACGTTAGAAAAGAAAGTACTGTAGAAAGTACAGTACTGATGTCGTTTTTTTAAAAATGGCGGGTTTGAATCCTGTGCTCATGACTATTAGGTGAAGACATTCTCTGACCAATCAGTGGCCGGCAGTCCGTCGACGGCACCTTTTAGTATCGGCTCAGCTCGCTTGGAACCAGAGCAGAGCAGGTACGAAAAACTGGTATCTGACACGAGGTACAGCGCCGGTGGAAACGCAACACAAACCGAGTAGAGTCGAGTAGAGTAGAGTAGGGCTAAGACTGGCCGGTGGAAAAGGGCCATTAATCTGTGCTTGTCTGTCCTTGGGGTTCCCCATGAACCAAAAGGATAAGCTCATACGGCTGAAGTGGGATGAGGTGCACCATTGCTGTGAGGCTGGGTGGATGTTTATTGTTTATCGTGTTCATATATGTATTCCTGTACAGACGGTGGCAACAAATCTCCTTATTAAGGACAAATAAAGATCTATCTATCTATCTATCTTTAAGCCAGAGTAGAGCCTCTGTGTAGTTTACTATTAACAGTGAAACTGAGACTCGACAAATAAAGATGAACGGGTGCTACTCCAGGGGATTGGGTCATTAAAGGACAATTCTGCTGATATATCTGATGGGTTACATTTTGCTCCACTATTCATCTGAACACATGTCAATCCTCAAGTTGCTAATTGGACTGTAAACAATGCAGGGCACTGAAAAGGAAGTCTTGGCTTGAAGGGGTTTATTGTAACCACTAGCTACACCAGTAAGTTAGCCATTGTTCCAAGAGGCATATACTGTTGTCAGATATTACCAATGGGTTCTCAGATGACATGTAACTAAAAATGTAAGTGGATGAAGTTAAATGAGATAGTTGCTCCTCTGTACTCTTAAAAAAGAATGATAGGCCAGTCATTTTGACATTACTTGTCTATCATGGAGCTGCTTCGCTTTGACACTAAGAGAGGCAAGACACCACATCGTGAGTAATTAAAAAGGGTGCTTTTTAACATCCCAGATTTTAATCAGGATGTAATTAGGCAGCCAAGACCCAACACAATCCAATTCTGTTCAAAATTGCAATGAAACCAGAATAATTACTCCACTGAAGTCTGGCATGTGAAGGAATTGGTCTGGCCCAGAGATTACAATGTTGACAATTTGCAGATTAGCTTGTGTGTATCTGTGAGTGTTCTTCTGCTGTGATGTGTGTTCTCAAAGTTGTGTGAAAGGTGTGGGCAGTGAGAGCTTGGCGGTTCCTGTGCTAAAGAGTTCAGCGTATTGATCAGCCTCTCTCATCTTGCTGCTTCTCGATCAAAATTCTCCCTCTCCTCTCCCTCTCTGTCATGACCTGCACAGCCCATCCCCTCGACCAGTCATTGATCTGGAAAGCAGCGTGGTCTGGCTTTATTGCCTGGGAGGCATAGTAATATTTTGTGTCAGAGTCCTTGGGAATTCAGGGTAAGTAGAGGGGGGAGACTGAGTATAACCGCAAGATTGATGCAGACAATTTAGCTCAGGTAATTGCAATAATAATGACTTTTAAAATGTTTGCGTTCCTCTTTGCTGATGATTCCACGTTATCTCCATAAATCTGCAGTGTTAAAGCAGTGGATGGATTTGCAAATTAGTTTCTTCAGTACTTTCGGTGTACTTCTTCTGTGCTGAGTTTTAATATTCCTACATATTTATTGATCATTATTTAAGAACTATTCTGAAACTTTGACAAAAGCCTCACATTCACTACTTTTTTTCCGACCTTCTGGTGAACATTTTTTAAATGTGAAGTTAATGCATACTTGAGAGCAATAAAGGTTAAAATGTAGTGAGCAAAGCATATTTGCTTTCCAACTATTCCCAAGTTGTGTTAAATACCTCAAGCTGGGGTTGGTAGTCAGATTTAGATACACTTTTTGTTATACTGGTTAAAATGATCTTTATGTCCCGATGGCAATAAATACATAATGTCTTCTTAAAAAAGAGCAAAAAAAAAGCTGCTATCTACAGCCGGAGTAAACCTGGGAAAACACCAACCAATCACCGTCATTAGGGTCCAATTTATGAGACCAATCAAATCCAGTCCTGCCGTTCTGCCCGCCTCCTGCTCGTACATTTCCCCCCCGTCCCCTGCCTCTGCTTCCCCTGCCTCTGCTTCCCCTGCCTCTGCTTCCCCTGCCTCTGCTTCCCCTGCCTCTGCTTCCCCTGACTGCCCCTCTCGCTCAACCTTGGGCCTGTCCCCTCTGACCCGATGAGGTCCTTTGCTCAGGACTGTAGTCCGGATCAGAGTCTAAAACAGTCTCACCACGGGGGCTCTGACAAACAAAAACAATTAATGGCATTCAGTAAGTCCTACAGAAAATGTAGATGTAGTATTATAGCTTTTCTCCTGAAATCGTCTCACCAGCACAACTGGATAATGCTAGCATGACAGTTGTGAGTACTAACAATAGCCATGTTTGTTTCTGTTATTAACTTTCACTATGATAATGTTTTGGTGTTTCTTACCGCTGAGTGAGACATGAGTTGACGTAGTGCGAAACCATGTGCAAAACACAAACAATGGGCTGAGGGCCGGTCACGAATCAGCAGTGCTAGTGCATGTGAGCTGGGGCGACATTTTGGAGGAGATCCGAGGGGAGGAGGGGAGGGGTTAGACCGAGTCCTGAGAAAATGCTACATTCAAATTCATGCTAGTTTTCCATGACTACCAACCCTAGCTTTAATTCTGATAGATCAAAACCTCTTGACAACATTTATCAATTCTGAATAGCAGATGCGACGATAGGGACAACTTGATCACACGTCACACATATCAAATCAAGAAGTACAAAGGTGGCACTGCTGGTCTAGTGTAATACATGATTTCACTTCCTCTGATTGACAATGTGACAAAATATGAGTCGACACTTTTCATAGTCTGTCGACATTTTCATAATAGAACATAGTTCTTCAAGGACAGAACTTGATACATTTTTATTTTTAGCTGCAATTACAGCATTCCAACAATGAAATGGTGGCGCTGTTTCAAAATTAGAGCAAAAGGTGGCAAAGGCGCTGCCAAAACTTCCAAGGAAGAAGAAAAGTAAAAGGTTTCCTGTAGAGAGGGTTGGGTTTATGTTAGAGGCGAGGGCGACCTGGCCGATTGTTGTGACAGAAAATGTAAAGGGAATACAGTGATGTCTGAAGGCCATTCAACCTGTGGAGGGATCGTTCATATGAGACAGCTGTCACTGTGTGTTTCTGTTAACAGAGACTCCAGATTGCCAACAGACTTCATAGTTATACAGAGCAACAGCGGACTTCATGATCAAATGTCTTATTTTCATTTCACGGCTGCACTCATGTCAATATTCACATTCACTTTGTCCGTCTGTCCGTTGCATTCTCCCTTTCTCTGGCAACATCAGAGTGCAATACAGTAGATTTAATTATTAACTTTAATGAATATTCAGTGCCCTCACGTCTTGTTTACAGAGTTTTAGTGTGTTATCAAAAACTCTGACATGCACAAGTATTGTAGGATTGTGTAAAAAATCACCTTTGTCTGAGGGACAAATTATACTCAAACTGATATAAAAGTTTGACAGTTTTAAAGCACTGAGGAGACACAGAAACAGTGAGGAAAAGGACAAGTAAGAGTCAGAGAGAGAGAGAGAGAGAGAGAAAAGGGGAGTTCAGAGGATTGAGTGAGACAGGTGAAAAAAAAAAAGAGTAATTCTTGACAAAAAGGGATACGGCAGCAACAGAGCGCCACAAGCTCTCTGAGGGAGATTTACCACCACAGCGAGGAAGAGCTGAGCTCAGACTATTGACAGCTCAGGCTTCTGCCTTTAGTCTGTGTTTGGCTCTGTAATTTCCCCCCCACACCTGATGAATAAATCATATACCACTATTTTCCAGGTCTATTTCCATTCAAACACAAAAATATCCTCCACTTTGGCAGAAAATCCATTTAGAAACAAGATACTTGACTTGAATAAGTTGTTTCATAGTAACTGAAACAGAGATGAGGTCAGCTGTGGACATTTGACAGAACTTTCATGTAAACTCTGAATAATTAAAGCACGATTGAGATTGAAATTCATTCAAATTATTCAGGCTGGATTAATTAAATCAGCTGAGGCAGCTAATTTCATCCGGGTTTAAGGCCAAAGTCATTTGATTTACATTGACCAACAATGAGCTATCAAAATACTGAGGGGCGTTCCATTTGCCTGAAGGAAAAACCATTCCCCCTGTCTCTCCGCACGTCAGCAGCTGTCACCAGACGGGACTTTTACAGCACTACAGCTCCTTGTGCTATAAGAGGACACTTGAGCAGGTTTCAACACTCTGTCATCACTCCAGTGGTGGGCTAACATCTACACATCCACATGTACAGATCTCAAGTATCTCTCCACATATGCGTCAGTGTTGCATTCGAGCTGGTCAGTGTGTAACTGCTGCAGAAAAAATACCAAAGATACAATATATGACGTATGTGGTTGCATCACACACACAGAAGAACTGCTCAGATACCCCCCTTCTCTAAACTCACAGATGCACACACTGTAAGAAATGTTGGTAAAGAAAACACTGCAGTTCACAATTTAAGGTTATATATCATCAGCTTTTGTATATTTTTAAAGCACTTGTTTGAAAGCTCCCCACCTACCTTACAGACTTGTTGGAATGGAATTATGCATCCTACGGGACTCGCTCTTCTGATTGGCTCCTTTTGAAAGTCCCTCAAGTTAACACTGAACTGGGTTGATCAGCATTTTCCATCGATGCCCCTAAATCATGGAATACCCTCCAACAGACTTTAAAGCTGACATCCATTCCCTATTTTGCAGAGTTTAAGACTTTGATCTCAGACCACTGTGTCTCAAATTGTATCTGTTTTAATAAATATATTATTTTGTGAATGATTGTGTGTTTGTTTGTTGTTTCTAATGTGCCTGTGATCTCGACGACATTGGAAAGGAGGGAAACCTCAATGTCTTTTCGAGAATAAATAAAGATTTTTAATTTAATTGAATCATACAATATAGAGATAGAATATTTCTGAAGAAGGGTCAATTTAATATTATCTACACCAGATTAGCAGTGGAGAGGAGAATTACTCAAGCCTAGAACTCAAGTTAGTTGGTTTTACCTCTCTTGACTGGACTTGGACTTTAACACTGATGACTGGGACTTGGACTCGGACTTAAGCATTATTAGCTGCATTAGGACTAAGGGATATGCACCTTCAGTTGACTATATCATGAAACATAGTCATCCTCGAAAGTTAGCACCAGTCTTACTAGTTAGTTCAAGAAATTATTATTGTATTCTAGAAATGCTGTTCATTCGTTGTGTCTAAGCTGTAGCCCAGCCACCCACCATTTGCTAGTGCACCGAGAACTAAGAGTGTCTGCTTTAAATCAACACATGCTGATATGCTGTGAACTGTTCCAGCCCTCGGGGATCTTTGCTGTTTTGCCCATGAGCTAAATATGATTAGGTTAGGGAAGGGGACAGGAAGTCAATACTGTGGCTTCACCATCCAATCCCTCCTGCACAGACTCAGGCTCTGAAAGCACTTTACGTCAGTGTCCATTTTGTGATATACAGTGTCCATTCTGGATATTTTGGTTTCACTTTTGTATTTGTTATGTTCATCTCTATGTCCTTTCATAAACAAATGCAGCTCTAGCAAAAGTTCAGACAGGAAGACTATAAAAGCAATCACAGCAGTTGTTTAACACTCCTCTCCCTGTTCAATAGCTCACCCGCTTCCAGCTGCATGCCCCGGAGCTGTCATTGGTTAATCAGCAGCGGCTGTCATCCTATAGCTCAGTGGCACGCCCTAATCGTCAGCCTATCAACTTTCTGCTGTCTTTTTAAATGCATCTCTCTCTCCAGCTAGTTCCTTCTTGCATTGATGGTGCAGACCCCTCCAACTCCCCATTTCCACCTGGTCTCTGCAAGTCTTCAATTCCTAGGATTCATCAACCACCACCACCAAAGTCTGGACTCTAGGGGGATTTCTTCTGCTGCCAAATTCATACATCCTACACTCACAAAATTATCCCCATAGAGTCCTTATGCCAAAGATTTCTGTCAAGTTTCATTATTCCTTAAGTTGTAATAAAAAACCTTTACTCTTCAAACTGTGTCTCTCCTCATTGAAGTTTATTTTTGTCAAGTTATATGTCGTGCTAAGTTGTTAATAATCACACCTGTGTTCTTCAAAAAATGTTCTTGTTTGGCGTTCATTTAAAAAAAAAACCATCAAAATAAGTACCTTGACATGTAACCACTAGGGGTGGGAATCGAAAACCGGATCCAACTTAGAACCAGTTCCAATTGATCAATTCCAAAAGTATTGTGCACCTCAAATGTTATCGATTATTCTTAACGATTAATTTCCCAGCACGACGTCACGTCAAGTCACGGTACGTTGCATTGTGCCACACACTTACAGAACTCCTTCAACCACAAGGAAACATGGAGAGGAAAAGCCAAATTCAAAGCCTTTTCATCCAGGCTCGAGGGGCCATGTCACACATGCCACACGGCTGAGAATGAGGTCAAACTATTGTTCAGTATGTTCAAGGTGAATATGTTCATGTTCAGTCTTGTGCAGACATAATTTTGGAAAAAATAAAATGCTTCCTTTTGGTGCGGAAGACTGTGTAGAACTACTTTTTCCCCCTCAAAAAATTACTCAGGAATTGTTAGGAGATATGATAAGGAATTTGATTGATAAGCCGAATCGACAATGGCATTGACATTGATAAAATCGTATCAATTCCCACCCCTAGTAACCACTAATATCAGTATAGACCATGCATATTATCAATACCAGCCCATGACACACTGTGAATGATAATACACGATAATAAACATTCACTGAGCATCTCAGTCCTAAGACACCTTAATACATCCTTCCACTCAGCAGCTCAGTTATAGAAAGTGAGTGACAGTTAAAAAAGCTTCCTCCTGTAATTACCACAGCAGGGCTCAGCAGCCTTACCCACTGAGATTAGTCAGACGGCACCATTCACAGGGCTCCCAGAACCCCAGTTATTCACAGGAAAATGAACACCATCAAATCGGAGATTATTTTATATCCTCATGGAATGATAAGTACCCTATAGACGCAGACACACATACACACTCACAATCAGACACACAGTCAGACTGAGGATGAACACTGCCACCCATCTTTGTAAGTCATCTCATCAGTAAAGGGCCCTGCATAGCAGCCGCGGGATAATCTCTGTCTCTCTCTGAGCAGATGTGTGAGTGTTACTTGACATCTCTGCTTCCAAGAGCAAGTCATCATCCCTTTAAAATTGTACTCACTTTTTTCTTGTATTTCTTATGTGTAGTCATTTGTTCCTTTCCCTCCACATTTCTTTCCTCGCCTTTTTTATCTCTCTTAGTCTGCCTGTAGTGTCTTTTTGATCATAATCATTTCAGTCAGGATCACTCTCGTCAAAATGGATTATTTTCTGCATGCAATAAGTAATATTTGGTGGTATGGCTCTGTTCTGAGAGCTCCCTGGCGTTCCACATGCATACGTGGAATGCCAACGCGGAGAGAGCACACCTCCCCTGTCTTTCATGAGCAAACATGATAAAGCCAAGGCAGGGAGAGCAGCAGCAAAGACCCCCAGAGTACAGAGCACAGAGAGTGAGCATCAGTGACAATATATGTGACACAGCTAAAATCAGACACAGCATAAATAGGAGGAGCTAAGGTAGAGGCAGGTTGCAACCATGGTCTGTATGAAATATGGGCGTAGTATCCGTGACATCACTCATCTGTTTCTGAAGCGCTGTTTTGTGGCCAGTCGGCGGCGGCAGCCATATTGCTGCTGTTGAGCGATTGTGACGTAAAGAGCCGGCTTTGAGCCTCCTAGCCAACAGCTACAGTGTTCCCGCCTGCCAATCAAGTCAGCTGTGCGTCTCATTGGAAGACTCGTAATCTCAATACCTTTGAAATTGGCGCATTAGAAAAAAATTCACCCCCCTACAGTGTCTGCCGATCGAGAAATGAGCTATCCAGACTACACTCATCTTTTGTACCAGGCTGTAAACATGTTTATTTCTGCTGTAAAGATCAGCTTTTTTGAATTGGTGTGTATGGTTTGCGGTACTTCCGGAGCCAGCCTCAAGCGGATCCTCGATGAACTGCAGTTTTTAGCACTTCTGCATTGGACTCATATTTTTAGACCAGAGGTTGCCGCCTGATTGCAACAGGGTTGGCAGAAGAAGCAGGAAGCATAGGCAGGGTAAGCAATTTAAATAACACGCCCATTTTGACACTTGCCAATTTGATGCATAGAAGTTAATCTGCTGAGCTGCCAGCTGATATGGGCTGGCGTTAAGATCAGCCAATGAGCTTGACTTTGTGGCCTTGCCTGAACTAATGTTAAGCAAAATTTTAAGTAATCTAGAACAGGTAAATTGGGACAACATGGTAAAATGATTCAACAACTACAGCAGGTGGCTCTGCATCTGTCATTTGAAAGAAAGGGACTTCTATTTTACCTGTTGTGGATTAATAAGTACAAAGCTACTAAGATGTATTTGTATTTCAACTAACTGCTTTCCTATAAAGACAACTTAAATGTTAGTTGCCTGGTTCATATTCTGTTAATACATCTCAGCTGTGATGACAATTTGATTGACAGCTGACTATTAAGATTAATTGGGTTAAAACTTGAGGACACTTTTCTTCTCTCAGACTACTTGTAGCACATGTTTTGCTAATTGCAGTAGTGCTAACCACACAGGGGATGCCATTTTTATTCTCTTGTAAGCTTGTTGCAACTGCACTAAATCTTCTTCTTGCATCCGGCCATCTAGTATTTGTAGGCTTGTTAAAATGTAAATAAAAGCAACTTTTATAGGTTGTTTGAAAAATAAAAATATAAAAAAACATTATCAGCAAATAATTTAGCGGGCCAATAAATATCATGCATACCTGGTCCAAAGCAACTTTAGTTCACAGTGAAAAAAAAGTTTGTGTGCCCTGAAACTGAAATCAAATTTAATGTTCAAGGGTGAACACTGTATTTCGTGGCAGCATACATGTTAGTATGGTAGCTGGTATATCAGAATTTACGTAGACAGAACATTTTCAACAATTGACACGTGTGTGTGTGTGTGTGTGTGTGTGTGTGTGTGTGTGTGTGTGTGTGTGTGTGTGTGTGTGTGTGTGTGTGTGTGTGTGTGTGTGTGTCTGGTACAAACTGCATCCAGCTCATTGGGTGATCAGGAAGGAACAAACAACAGCTGGGTTCCGAATGATTCATATCCCCCACTGACCTATTCTGTTTGAGCATAGAGGAAATTCCTGTCCCAGTCATACTGCTTCACATTTGCATACACTTGTGTGTACATATTATTATAATCAGGCAGGCACAACAACCTCAGACAATGTTAGAAACTATTTTTGACCTTAAGGACTGCATCAGAGAACTCTCTGAATCCGAATAAGCGATTCAGTCTGTCATGTTCTTTTGAGGATGCAAGGATTCTTTGGCTAGTTATTTAACATAATGGAATTAATACTAACGCCTCAGTAAGACATAAAAGAGAAAACATGATGCAAAGTGAGGTGCACAGTAGACATTAAGAATAAAGAGAGGTGAGTAGGGGTGTAACGATTCATCTACTACATCAATGTATCGATTTATATTCCTATGATCCGACTTCATCGATCTGTGCTCGGCATGTTGGCCTTCCAGACGACATATATCCATCTAACATCATTTCAAAAGGTAATAAATCGATTGTATCGATACTAGGAAATAACGCATTGGATTTAAGCACGGCAGACTTTATATGGATGTATTTTTTTAGCACTTTTAATGATAAAGACGTTAAAAGTTACTCAATTCAGGCTGCCTGTCTGTGACGTCATCGCCACGCGCCAGCAGACAACAAAACATAGCATGGCGGATGGCAGAAGAGAAGCCGGCGAGCGAGAAATGATCAAACCAAAATTGTGGCCCAGAGTGTGGAAACACTTTGGCTTTTGAAAAGACGGAGATGTTCTAAATAAGTTGCTCGCTGTTTGTAGGATATGTACAGGCCAAGTAAAGTACACCCCTAGAGGTCAGGTTTGAGTCAGAAAACCCTCCTTATATTTGTACAGGACAAGATTGGCAAAGAAAAGGAAGAGTTTTTACCCCTTTGTCCACAGGGGTCGCCAAACTCGACAATCAAATAGTTCCTCACAGGAGCGCCTAGCTTCTTTATTTTGTCCCTAGCAACATTTCTATCAATAAGTTGTCACTGGAGATTTTTTTCCCTGGTGCTGCTAACTTTACAATTATTGGCTGCCTGAGCATTAAATGTGAATCGTTTTCTTTGCTTGTGTCTTTTCTTATTTGAACTCCATTTGTACAACTGAAAGCCCCTTTCACACCAGAACTCCTGACATTCTCTAGATAATTCCAATGTATTCAGGTCCTGATCATTTTCACAATTGCCTTTTTAAGTGTGTCTCACAGCGGGAGATTGTCATCTGCTTACACTCTTTCACATCTTGAAACACTTGTTTTAGTTTTGGTGGCTTGGTAGAGCACACAGGAGTAAGATTAGTCTTCAGTAATGGTGGCTGTATAAAAATTGCACCAACTCTCCTCACTGTGAGTGACATCATCACCCACCCACCCACTCACTGTTAATGTTCCAGACTAACACCTGCTTGTGGTTGGTAAAAATAAACACTTGGTAGTTGTAACGCAGAGGCTTGGGTTCAGTAGGACAGAATTAATCAGCATTTAACACGATAGAAATTCACTCAAAAGATAAAAAGTAACTTTTAAAGTCAAAGCTGTCACATCTCCTGGGTGATAAGTTACTTTTTGTTACTGACCTCATGTTTCCCGTCTTATTGGCTACGTTGACATGAGACTATTAATTCCTCTTTAATTCAGAATAAAATTAAATCCTCTTTAAAAAGATTCAAAATGGGGGCGCTGGTGGCCTAGCGGTCTAAGCGCCCCACATACAGAGGCTACAGTCCTCGTCGCAGGGGTCGCCGGTTCGATTCCCGGGCGGTCGACCATTTCCTGCATGTCTTCCCCCGCTCTGTACTCCCCATATTTCCTATCTCTCTTCAGCTGTCCTATAAAAATAAAGGCAAAAAGGCCAAAAATATAACTTAAAAAAAAAAAAAAAAAGAAGAAAAATGACTTTGTAAACACCTAATTCTGAATGAAAATGACCATTCCGAATTAAACTTAAATCTGAAGTGGCTGGTTTATTCTGATTTTAAATCTGAATTGAATAATTCCTCGATCATGTATACCAGGGGTCGGCAACTAAGTTTGGCCTGGGGCCAAATTTTTTTCTAACCAACTCATTGGTGGGCCAAAATTACATTTTCATCAGGCAATACTTTTTCAGGTCTGTGAAAATGTATCATGAAATCATGAAAAGAGTTGATGGACAGAAGCATAGAAATAGGAACTTTTTAAAAGCTGTATCTTCCAAGTTAATCGAGGGACTTGTCACTTGTGTGGTCTTCCATGTTGTAACCGAAAATAAAAGAAGCAGGAACTGGAGTCTGTTTTCTTCCGGTCGACATAAATACGTCATGCCCCGCCCCTGTCCAATCAGAACCCTTCCCAACCCCCAGACCTTAAGCGGAATTGAATAAAGGCAATTAAACGTGTTTTCCATGTAACCATGGCCATTGTGTATACCTTTTCTCTCGTTTCAGGTCTGTTGACTACCTGTTCCCAGGTGTTTCCCGCTCCCCTGATTACCCTGATGTGCATCACCTGTGTCTCGTTAACGTCACTCCCAGTGTATTTAAGCTCAGAATTCCTTCCTTTCAGTGCCAGTTCGTCTGGTTCCTGTGTCTAGGTCTGGACCAGTATTTGTTTCTTAGACAAATTTTTCCTGCCGATTTGGATACCTCTGCCTGTACTGTTTTTGCCTTCTTGTGTACTGAACCCTTATTAAACAGAGTTAGAACCTTGCCCCAGGGTAGAGTCTTGCACTTGGGTCTCATTGTTTGGGTCAGGGTGATAAAATCAAGTTATCTTTTTCCAATGAATGTTTTAATGTGGGAAAGTTATCAGCCTCAGTAGTGTTTTATGTTTCATTAGCACATTAATGCACTGTTTAGTATATGTCATGTTTTCACCTAGATACGTTTGCTGAAACTTCAAAATCAGGTGCAAACTTCACAAAAAAATACATGTCCCAAATATTTAGTTGTAGGAAGGTTGTCAAAATGAAAGTGTTCCAACTTTCTTTTACATAGTTTGGTTTGATATCCTGACCATTTCTTCAAATCATATATTTCAGCTTCACCAGAAGACTGAATACTGTCAGCTCTTTGTGAAAATGGCCTTAGGGAAGAGTTATACAGCTTTGTGTTAAATATGAGAGGTTTAAAAGAAGTATCCCTGCAGCTTTTTGACTTTGGGAATTTAATGCATTCTTTATGCTCGACGTCTTCTCTGTATTCATATTTTGAAAATATTAAACGGTCTATTCTCTCTATTGTGTTTTTTTCTAAAGTAAAACAGCCGTACTTTGTCTTGTCCACCTTTTGCTCTCTACGTTTGTCAGCAAAGTTTTTATAAAACTTTCATTTTAAAGGCTGAAAACTCACTCTACCTCTACACTTGCTTTAACCTTGTATTTCAAATAATGTTGCTCTTTAAATGGATTAATGAGCAATGTACTATAAATACCTTGGCACACAAACACATGGGTAAGTATGAACACACACACACACCACAGAGGAACACAATATTTCTGTAAATTAATCATCTCCAGAGAGAAAAATGGAAATACTCTGCCTGGAGGCCTTGAGACTGGATACATATTTATTCCTCTTTCTCTCTCACTCTTTTTCTACCTGTCCATCCTTCCCCCTCCTCTGTAACAGCCCCCTCCCTACCCACCCAGTCTGCATAATGTCAGTCAGACATACTGCGATGCAATGAGAGCTGCAGGTCCTGAGGGCTGGACTGAATAAAAGATGAGGGAGTGTAAGTACCGGCTGCTGACTTTGAACTTCTCTTTAACTCTCTTTACCTCCCACTACCCTTTGACCTTAGATTTCCTATGAGTCATCGTTCCCAGGGTGCAAGGGGGAAAAGGAATCCTGAAGTCATATTCATGGTTCAATGAAAGAAATAAGAAAGTAAGTGGGCCTGAAGAAGAGTTAAATGTGTGGAAATGTTTCCCTAAGGCTCCTATTTTAGCTCCCTCGTCCTCTCTTAAAGGTTCTTGTTCTGGGTAGTGGTTTTCCAGCTTTATCCCCAGTGATTAGAGAGCTAATCGATGTGGTGTAGCTTACAGGGAGTACTCTGCCAGGTTCAAGCCACCATGTAAGTGAGCATCCGGTTGGTGTGTGTGTGTGTGTGTGTGTGTGTGTGTGTGTGTGTGTGTGTGTGTGTGTGTGTGTGTGTGTGTGTGTGTGTGTGTGTGTGTGTGTGTGTGTGTGTGTGTGTCCTTGAGCGACACTCTGAAAGCTCTCAGGTCTCTTTGAACCTCCGCTGGATTCAGTTTGAAAACTGAGTGTCAGCCTTTTGATGTTCTAACCATTTACTTTAAATTTCATACTTACAGACTAACCTTTTTTACAAAGCAGGCGCTGGTTTCTCTTTCATTGTGTTTTCATACCTTCCAGGCAGCCGCAGGATTTCATTCATTTCACTGTGCAGTGAAATAAACTCGCAGTAATGATGAAAATCGTGTCATTTGCCAAGTGTGAATGTGTGTGTGGTGTGGTAAAGCAGCTGTATGTGAAACTTCAGCACTAAACAATGCTGGCTACGGCATTTTTCAGGACTGCAAAATGCAAACTGTTCAGACTGCAAAGGGTAGAGAGTTTTCTTTGTGACAAAGCACTGCAAATTCAGAAATGAAGCAAGTTCAGAAACACAAAGTATGAGTACAAAAAGGCCCAAAAATCATAGAAAATATGAGATAATCAATGTCATTCACTTCAGCTGTTGGGGGGCATGAAGTTATAGCTAATACATTTAAAACCATGCAGTAAATTGCCCAGCTGTAGTACCTGAACAGTAGGGGTGGGAATTGATAAGATTTTATCAATGTCAATGCCATTGTTGATTCTGTTTAACAATCCAATTCCTTATCAACTCTCCGAACGATTCCTGAGTATTTTTCTGAGGGGGAAAAAGTAGTTCTACACAGTCTTCCACACCAAAAGGAAGCATTTTATTTTTTCCAAAATTATGTCTGCACAAGACTGAACATGAACATATTCAACTTGAACATACGGAACAATAGGTTGACCTCATTCGGGGGTCATCGCAGAGGTATGTACCCGCTCTCGGTGCCTCATTTTCGGCCGCGTGAGTCCGGACATGGCCCCTGGAGCCTGGAGGAAATTACTTTGAATTTGGAGAAGAAAAACGCTTTTCCTCTCCATGTTTCCTCATGGTTGAAGGAGTTCTGCATCGCAAAGTGTGTGACATATGCAACGTACCGTAACATGAGGTCGTGCTGGGAAAGGAATTGTTAAGAAGAATCGATAACATTTGAGGTGTACAATTCCGATTGAATTGATCAATTGGAACCGTTTCTAAGTCGGATCTGGTTTTCGATTCCCACCCCTACTGAACAGCCAGGAAGAAAACAGCACACTTTGGGTATCACTGGTCTACATGAAATAAAACTTTACCCGGTCTGCAACGCTTTGTTAAAGTCCCTGAAAGTAATTTCAAAATAATTATCAAATACTTAATATTTCCTTGAAATAAAAAAACACAACACATTAATGTGAGTGTAATGAAGTGCTCTGATCCAGACTTCTTAACGTAAAATGCACCTTTTTCATAATTCAACATGCTTTTGCTCAACTTCCTGCTGGGACCTGCCCAGAGCACATATCCAAACATGATGATATGTGCATTGTATATGTTCACCTATTTGATGTAAACACAGTAGGGCAGTCCAGGGGAAACAGCAACCAAGATGGCCGCAACTTCAGGGGGTTCCCATCCTGCATAGATTCATTCAAAATTCTAATGGAGAGAAGCACACACTTCTAGAAATCTGTAATTATTTAATTTGAACATACTTAGTATGTAAGGCTGGAAGATATGGCAGCATCAATGTACCTCAAAAACCCAGGTCACATGTCTTCCCCTGATATGAGAATGAATATATACCGATCTACCAGCTCCTGCTCTGCTAAAATCTTTTGATATTCTTGACAGGCTGTTAACAGAAATCTCACAAAAAAGCGACACCCTGCAGAGTGTAGCATCTGACATGTCAACCATTAAACAAACTACTGCAGAGTTAAACATGACAGTCATTGCGACGCAGGAGCAGCTCAGGGAGGCCTTTGGCACTCATTGCACACCTGGAGGAGACCTCAGAGCAGCTGCTAAATGGCAGAGGGAGTAAGGGTAAACACATGGAGGCCTTATGGTGCTGGCCCTTTAAAACCATAGCAGGTGAAAGAACGTGAGGCTGGAGGGGTTAAAAGAAACTTTCGGTGCAAATGGGACACTGTCTGATTGTGTACAAAATGTTCTAAATGAGGAGGAGTTAGAGACAGAGAGTGCACAGGCATCTCACGCCGATCAGCTGCTCAGACCTGTTCTGATCTGCTTTGTGAGGCAGTCAACGAAAGAGTCGAAAGTTCACTTGCAACCTACAAAATCCGGCTGTTATGGTTATTTATTGCATATGTGTAGAGTTGTTGGTATTTCTAATCAAGGGTCTGTATGAGATTTATACTTCCTACTTTCCTAACTTATGAAAGTTTGCTTGAATTGGATCCTGAAATGTTGCAGACGAAATAGACATTGGAGTTGTAACTTTCATTATGAAAATACAGCATCTCAGTTGATCATGACAAAAGTGAATATTTTCCTGTAGGCAGGAATAAGCTCACAACCATGTGCTAATTGATAATCGGTGGGTTATTGAGATGTCAACAATAAATCCACTATTGATTAATTGATTGTTATGAACTTACTCGAACAAATTTTTTTGTTTTGATTTTATATCACTTGGAACAAACATCATGTGTTCTCATATTTCGTTTAGCTTTTAGGGGGGTGCTTTAAGTTTAAAGCATGTTTTGCTGACCCAATCATTGCATTATTTGGAGTTGTTCCCAGAGTTTTCGCACTTACAGGCGCACAGGGTGACGCTTTTGTCACTACTGGCCCGACGTCTAATTTTGACTAACTGGAAATCCACAGAACCACCATCAAACAGTAATTGGGCGGCAAGTGTGATGGCCCATCTAAAACTTGAAAAAGTCAGATACTCCATTAAGGGCTCAGCTGAAGTATTTTTAAAGTCTGGAAACCGTTCCTCTCCTGAACAAAATGTAACCTCTAAACAGTGAACATTGTATCTGGGTTCCTTGAACCTTCTCCCCCTAATCTGTGTCTGCACCCCCCCCCCCCCCCCCTTTTTTCTTTTTTCATTCCCTTCTTCTACTGCTGTCTTGTTTTGTCTTGCATAAAATACTTATGTTGTTGTACTCTATATTTTCTTTTCTACGTTTGTTAGGCTTGGATTGCCTTGTTAAGTTGTTTTTGCAGTTTTTTTAATGTCTGAAAAAAAAAAGAAAAAAGGAAAAAAATCCAATAAAAAGATTTCAAAATAAATAAAGCATGTTTTGATGTGTATCAGCTGACTGAAGGAGACGCTCAGCTGGGGGCTGCGGCTGAGTGACAGGTCTCCACAAGCTCTTTTTTTCTCTGCCGCCGGACTGATTATGACTCGGTTACGCTCCAGGCTGACACCTGACCACCTACACGTTTTTTTTTCTCAATAAGAGCGAGTGGACAGAAAACTGGACTTTGTGAGACTAAAATATGTTTCTGTTCTGTTCCCTTGTTGCAGTAAATCCACTTGTTGAAGTCTGAGCCTTCACTTTTATGACTGTATGTCTGCAGAGATTATGAGCCTGCTCCACATGTTTATATTCAGCGTGTTTAACATTTTGAACACCTCAATACGATACGTAGCTACTCAATACTGTCAGTTTTATACATTGTGTTGTGAAGGAAAATTTGATTCAGGGGAAAAAACGCGTTTGACATTGTTTTTGACATGGAACACACTTACATTTTTTTTTTAATGGTTAACCGATAATTGATCATTAACATTTCCAAAGATCGATCATGGAAAATACTTCAAATTTACATAGTCTTGTTTCATAAATTTATATTTATATATATTGAGTTTTGTTCCTTCTTCCAGAAAACACACTCACTCTGACCTCTGCTTCTGTTGTTGCTCCTGTCTGATGTCAGACGCCTGCCCTCAATGACTCATTATGCATCATCCTGCTTGGATGTGAACCTCTGTTGTGTGCCATTTCTCATTGTCATCATTATTTGGGGTGTGATTAAACCACCGCTGCTGTATCTATTTGTGTGTGTGTGTGTGTGTGTGTGTGTGTGTGTGTGTGTGTGTGTGTGTGTGTGTGTGTGTGTGTGTGTATGTGTGTGTGTGTGTGTGTGTGTGTGTGTGTGTGTGTGTGTGTGTGTGTTTGTGTAGATGAGAGCTCCTCCTCTGGTAATCCTGACACCTCAACACAGGAAGAATCTCTTCGGTGATGAGAAAGTCATGCTTGGCGACAAACACCCCCTTACAGTGACACGAGCTACGTACACGAAGAAAGGTGAAGACGCACAGAAAAGATTAGAGAAGAACATCATCATAATAAAAAAGGTCAAACTAGTTAGTAAGCCTGTGGAGATGAGAGTGTTTGGGGGAGATTTTGACAGTGTGCTGAGATCATGTCGGCCTGCAAACACACACATGAGACTTTCCTGCTATGCTGTTCACACAAGCATGGGGAATCAGAGACACACACACATACAGTATCCCCTGTGGCTGCAATAATCTGTCATCTCAACCCCACATGCAGCAGCCTACCTGAGTTATTATTATAACCCCTCAGGCATCAGTACACAGGCTTCTTGCAGACTAAATTGTGACATAGGTTGAATAAATAAACACACCAGTGAGAGCAAACAAATCAGCTGATGATGTCAGCGTCCTCAGGCCAAACTGATCCTGGACCTGTGATTTGACAAGCCAGCAGGTAGCAGCTCCTTTATGAATGAAGTGTCCCTTTGTATTCTGCAGGACTGGAACTTTGAAGAGTCGTGTTTTGGGTTTTAATAAGCAGGAAAGTACTGTTACGGATGTTTGTATCCAGTGCTACTAATATTGGAATATAGATTAAAAAGAAGTTTCTGTGTGTGATTCATCAAGCAGGCCCTGAGGACCGGAGCACCCATGAATCATCTTTAAGCTTTTTTATCACCTCATGCTTGTTAGCCTCAAACAGACATTCACGTTGTGGAGTACATTCATCAGTGTTTCCCACAGAATAACAGAGGAGGGGACGGGAGAGGTATTTGCATATTATTGTGTTAGATAGACTGCATAACCAAGAGAAAACAGAGGTGTAAGAAGGCTGGAAGAGTTAGCACACCATCATTTTGAGGAGTGACATTAAAAAAACACCCATCTGTTTGAGGGTTGTTTTGCACTCTTTTGGTTTCAAGTCTCACATCGGGAGGAGAGGTAGGCGCAGTGTTGATTAAATAGACAGTCAGTGATAGCACACGATGTTAGTGTGACCGGTTGCTGTCACACTAGGATCAACATTGTGCTGAAGTTAGTTCTAAGTTCGACAAAATTGATGCTTCCATCCATCCAAACACTAACTTCACAACCCAGTGTTGCAACAGATGTCACACCTCAGCCATCCTCTTGTGCAGGTACACAGACAGAGTCCTAATCGGCGGGCAAAGTCATTCTGCCTCCGATCTACCCTCAGAGGTAGTAACAAAGGTGTAATGGGGAGGGTGGGCGGTGGCGACGTGTAGCATCAGAGCTGGCAGGGCAGAAAGGCACTGTAGCTGTGTCTCGATTCAGGGTCTGCATCCTACGGAGGCTGCATTTGAAGACCGATTACGTCACAACGCTGTGCGAAGGCTGTCCCATTTCGAAGACTCCTTCAAATGCAGCCCACAGATGTGGCCTTCTTTTCCCTCTACTTGCAGTACACACCACTACTGTCCTTCCTGGCTTCCCATGTCCCAAGATTCTTTCTTCCCGAAAATTATAAAAAAAACAAAAAACAATCAAAGTATCACCTCTGGCTACATAACTTCTCTTCACCTCACTTCTCTTCTATTATCTTCTCTTCTCTTCTCTTCTTTTCTCTTCTCTTCTTTCTCACTTTCTTTGTCTCTCTCTATATACTTTCGCGGGCCTGGACGGCAGAAATCGTGATGTAAAGGTAAGGGTGGGAACATGGTGACGCAACAAGGAAATCCTCCGAAGGCTAGACCGTCCAATTTCCCAACAGTTGACGCGGCCCTCGGATTAGCTCTGAAGGAGTCACCACTGCAGACCGCGTAGGCTGCGTCCTCCGTAGGATGCAGACCCTGAATTGAGACACAGCTCTAGTGTATGTCATGTCTGAGTGTGTGGGGAAGAAGTGCTCCTGATGTGTGTCTGCACCAAGCGACAACCTCCGGTCTCAAACTATGAAGCCCATGTGGAAGTGTTATAAACTGCAGTTCATCAAGAATCTGCTTGAGGCTGGCTGCAGAAACATTGGAAACCACATAGACACAAATTCAACAAAGACGATCTTTGCAGCATTAATAAACATGTTTACAGCCTGGTTCAAAAAACGGCTTGGCTCAACATAGCTGATTTCTCTATCGGCACACACTGTATGGGGGGGTGATTTTTTTTCTAATGCGACGGTTCAGAAGATATTAAGATTACGAGTTTTTGCCCAAATAAGGACACGACACACTGGACCCCCGGTCGAGAACACATAGCTGTTGGCTAGGAGGCTCAAACTCCGCCCCTTTACGTCACACTATGCCTGGTTGAGTTCCGCATTTCCAATATGGCTGCCGCCACCGATTGGCTTCAAAACAGCGCTCAGGAACAGATGGGTGACGTCATGGATACTACCTCCATTATTTATACAGTCTATAGTCTGCACACACTGGGACGCCAATATTTCATTGTTACAGAGTTGCAAGAGTAAGAAGCTACTGCTATCATGTTGGGTTCTCTAGCACTGTGCTAAAGATCTAGGCTAAACAGAAGTTATCCAACCTTACACTAACTTCACAACCTAATGTTACAGCAGCTTCTATTCAAAGGGTTGTTTGGTCATTTGACTTCAGAAACACAACATTTTGTCTCATCTTTATTATTGCAACTTTCTAAAATGGAGTTTAGTAGAAGTACATTTATTTCAAACTGTGAAGATACCCTTCATACCCTTCGTATATGTGGTTCACACGGTGTGCCACAAGGTGGGGGCAGATCCAGACAGTTATGGATCAACTTCAATCTACTGAAGACCCTTAAAGCTACAGCAGAGTTACCTCCTCTGCTATTCCTTCTCTTATATGGAAAGAAAATTTTAATTGGAAAAAAATACAAATTTGAAAGAATTCCTTCCAGAAGTTCCCGAGTTGCCATGTTTACATGAATATGGCAGGAATAATGACGACAACTGTTTTTGGTTGGTGCAGTTAGAAGGTTGACCTTTGACCTTTTGATGAATGTCAGACAACAAGAAAACATTATCTAGCCATTGTTGTCATCTGCACCTGGGCAAAACAACAATCCCCACAAAATTCCTCAGTATAAAAGCTAGATGTAAACGTAAACGTGTCTGTGCAGCCCCACATCCTCTCAGTGTGACAGCTCAGCCCCAAATGACCAATTAAGACTCCTGTAGAGCAGAAAGCAGCTCACTGTGACAGGAAGTGTTTACACAAATCATCAGCATGGATACTAACAAAACAAACATCTTGAGTTTACATCAAGATGAGCGCTTAACACACCTAACTACCACTGACTACAATATTTGATAATGGACGAGGTGTCTCCCTCTCCTCCAGTTCTGCAAAAATTATGCCAAAATACCCCCAGCAATGGGAACTGGTAGATGGTATAAGCTGGCTAGAATAAGTTTAACAAGTGTTTTTTCAATTACTGTCTTTCTTTGTAGAAAAGTAAATAAAGTAAACTTAGGGCCTGATCTACTAAGATCCCAAATAACAAGCTCTAAATTGCGTGTGCAAACTAAAAATCTGCACCTGCTATTAATGGGCGTGTTGCGGGTGATCTGCTATGACTGCGTGCGCAATTGATAACATGTGAAAAAGTGGTGCCAACCGCCATATTTAAATGAGGATTTTGCGAGTGCTACCGGCTTGGAGGTCTTGGTGGAGGAGGCAAATGAACACACTGGTGAACTCCAGCAGAGACATCTCAGCGTTGCCAGAAGAAACGCAATTTAGGAGAATGGGAAAAAAAAGTGATTTCATTATTTGAAAAGTGTTTTAGTGAGTCGTCCGTCATGACTGTAAAAAAAATTAATATATTTTTTCATAAATGGAGAATCTTCATCAGATGTCTGACAATCCCGGACGCACTCCTCAAATCAGCTCAGACCAGAAAACACCTCGAAGGCATCCAGATTGTTATGATGACACTGATTGGAAGTTGCTGCAGCAGCAAAGAAATCAGACAGATGGGATACAGGCCATTGATCAGGAGGTGAGAGCTGTGTCCAATGTGGCCCGCGCCCTCTGGCGCTAACTGCAATGGTGCGCTGGAATGATCCAGACGCAAGAAAATGAAGTGTTGCAAGGAGTTTTTCCATAGGAGATATGGCATGGCTCCTTTTTGTGACCGGCTCCAAATCAGCCCTTAATTAGGTCATCCAGCAGCTCAAAAAAGGCATTGCTGGATAGACGATATGTCTCTACTATTTTTATTTCTGACAGTCCAAATATGTTGACGTGCACTGAAGATTCTCTATCTCCATCTTCTGTCATTGCATTTATGCCTCCTTCTCACCACAATGACCGCAGCCATTTGTGCGTAACGCTGTGCCAGTTTGCACCTGCCTTTGAAACGTGCTAAATATAGACGCAAAAACACCGACTGCAAACGGTTGCAGGTTTGATAAATCACATTGCGGGTGCTAAATGATTACATTTGCATCTCCTCCTCACAGTATTTTGCGTGTTCTGATAATCTGCATGTATTCTGCATATTCATGAAGGCAAACACGCTAAATAAATTGCGCGTGCTATTTTGCTAATTTGACAGACGCAGTCCACACACACAAACCTTTAGTAGACCGGGCCCTCCAGTCTAGTGCAAAAGAGTAGATAAATCTGATTATGGAATCCCTGATCAGATTGCTTTCTCCGTAGCTTTGGTAATTGAGTCCCTTAAAAGAGAGGTTCTGAAATGTTCCATGACCAGCTGTTCTGGACAACAGATCCTTGTGGAGGGAAATTAATGTGTCATTAAAAGCTTTCAAACACAGCTGCACAGTGGTGTCCCTTTCATTTGTTTCCCCAAACCGCTTCATTTTGTATGAAATTAGACTTAATATCAGTCTTCAGATGGCACAGACTGCTTCTGCAAAACGACCCTAACACACCCGAACACACGGCCATCAGTCACAACATGAAGTCCAGCGCAGCATCTGTTTGTGACAGCCTGACCATGATGAAACTCTTCGTGTCCAAACAGAAACATGAATCATCCACTGAAGGCCTTCTCAGTTTACACAACTCTCAGAATCCAAGCATAAAACGACAGCTTCAAAAACAGAACCATCAAAACTTCAAGCTTCTCAACTGCAGACTCAAACAACTGTAAAGTTGAGGTACATTTGTAGACCTATACAGAGGCGCATTATTCATCACAATCAGGCTCACTGACCCCCCCAGTGCAGTATGTCTCTCCAGGAATGTAACTATGAATGTCTCCTTCATGTCATATTGGTCTAAAAAACATCAATTAACAATTTTAAGACAGAGAAAATGACTACTGGCATGTTACGTATACCTGCCGTAAAATCTGTTGCACAAGACAAATAAACTGGAGCAAACAAGACACCAGCATAAAATGCAAAGAGAGGTATTTACTGTGTTAGCTGACACTCTATCAATGTCATCTTGACAGGTGTGGGAAACTCATGCAAAGTATTTAGAGTTTTTCAATATCATCAAAAAAAAGTGCGTTTTTCCCTTTAAATAATTGAATCTCCACTGTAAAGTGTTTCATACATTTTCGTCAGAATGCTTGGGATTGGGTGTCAGACACACAACATTCCTGGCAGAGGATGCCCACACCCCCCTCTCAGTGCTTGTGCTTTACTATGTCTTAATAAAGTCTATGCTGGGAAACACTAACCTCTGGGCTACAGGTCGTGGTGGCCGAGGTAATGTTTTACCGGCCCACCCTTATTCTCACAGGCGAGAACTACTACTGACAAAGGGGCCTTAAGGTGCATTTCGACCAAGAGTTCCGGGGTCTTTCAGCCCCCAGAACTACTTTCCCCGGAACTAAAAGGTTCTGTGCCCCCATTGTTGTCTGGGTTTCGACCACAGGCTGCACAGGCTGAAGTCCCTGGTAGATTGTGCAAATCAGGCCAGTGACGTATGGAGAAAAAAAATTATATTAAATGATATTTTGAAATCTTAATAAAAAAACATCCTAGTATGCACTCCCAGGAACTCCCTCTGTGTTTCAACAACTGTGTAAAGTCCACAAACACTGTTACGTTCAACCGAAAGTCCAAGGACCTTTGAAAAGTACTACCCCCCAAGCAGAGGCTTTTCAGGAGGGCTTTTCAGGAGATTAACTACCCCTGAACTAAATTTAGACGCTGGTTCCTCTGGTTGAAACGCACGTAGTTCAGGGGTAAAGTCCCTAGTTCTGGGGTAAAGTTCCTGAGGTCGAAAAACGCCTTTATTCTCCACCAAATTTGGGCTTTTTCATTTTAAATTTGGAGGTGGGCTGGCCAACTACTCCCTATGTTTGTGGATAGCCATGTAAAACATGTTAGATTATGATACACAGGTAGATAAATAATGAGGTTTCTACAGTGCAGTGATTGATATCTGGCTGATCTCATACATGCAATATCCTTTTTTTAAGCATATTAAACAATCAAAACAGACAACCAGGAAGTGAGCCTCTGAGAAGTTTTAAACTATAATATGGGAGATAGAAGAAATGACGAGAGTTGGCCTGGGCTGCTCGCTGGACCCTGTGGTGGCTGACAGGAGGATGATAGCAAAGCTATCATCTCTAATGGACAACACATCCCACCTCCTGCAGGAGACCATAACAACACTGGGAAGCTGGTTCAGTGACAGACTTCTTCACCCGCTGTGTCTCACGGAGAGATATTGCAGGTCTTTTCTTCCTGCAGCGGTCAGACTCTATAACCAATAATATACATACAAACATATACATATATATATATATATATATATATATATATATATATATATATATGTGTGTGTGTGTGTGTGTGTGTGTGTGTGTTTGTGTTGTAAGATATGCTTATTTTTACTTCTTTAATTTTAATTGCTAATAACTTTTTAATAATTGATATTGTATAGGCTCCTGTATGCTTTATACTCTTTTGCACTGTCCACTTTGCTGCTGTGACACTTTTCTGATCCCCGTTGTGGGACAAATAAAGGACTATCTTATTACAAACTTTGCCAAACTAAGAAGCTGTACATATATGTTGCTGATTTATGAATCCCCAAATAAACATACACAGTTTCAATATGAAGTGAAATTGAGTTGTGTTGCTGTGTTATCAGTCTTCATCCAGTTCACATGAAGATAATCAGGTGGCATCACTCGGTCACTCCTTAGAAACCAATGGTTGTGTCTCCCTCTAGTGGCTGAACTTGCACTTCTCTCAATCCAATTTAGCAAAGAAGTCAGAGGTGTCTTCATCATTATGCCTGGCCTTATCTTATCCAAGCTGAGTCAACAAAGCAGATATTTGAATGCACCAAGTGTAACACAATTAATAGCTCTGCTTTTTTTCTCTTTATCTGAGAAAGATAAACTCTTATAATTATGTTGGTTATTATAAACAATTGTATGTGTCTTCGGAGTAGAGATATGACTCCTGTAGGAGTACAAAGACTGTAATGTCTGTGTTCTCCCCACAGGAGTCATATCATACAAACTACTTTATTAACTTCACACACACCTGAATTAACGTAAGTGAAGGTGTGTGCATGTGTACAGGCATATGTGTGTTGTGTGCACTGTGCACAGGCATGGGGTGCAAGTAAAGCCCTTCTCTCTGGGGTATGACTCACCAGTGAATCACAGGTCGGAGAGCAAAGAGGTGTTGCGTAAGTGGGGAGCTACTGTCAGTCATGGCTCGGTGCAGCGGCAGGTTCTTTGTGGCATAAACTTGTCATTAAGAGAAAGCCGGTGACGTTGGCATAAAGGCCGGGGGGGTCATCTAATGAGGAGGGTGATTCAACAATCACTGACATACTGTAAATGAACGATTCCACTTGACAGGTTGAGGTGTAGCGAGTAGGCGGAGACGTATGTAGGCACGCATTCCTTCCCAGACACAGTCACAGCCATGAATTATACATTTTTACATCTGCTCGCAGGGCAGAGAGATAGGTCTAATGAAGTGACAAGTGATGAGGCTGTGATTCACACACACACACACACACACACACACACACACACACACACACACACACACACACACACACACACACACACACACACACATACCTGAACGCACAGTCATGCATAAGCGCACACACAGACAAAGATAGACTCAAAGCTTCTACAATGCCAGTCCTGTTTCTGCCTCTATCTGCAGAATGTGTGGAGGAGAGGGGAGGAAAGTTTTAGGAGGAGATACAACAGCGGCTCTTATCGGAGTCTGCTCAGCCACAGCAGCACTGACGGAGAGGGGAAGAGATACATTTACAAGGGAAGATACTACTGTGTGTGGAGATAAAAGAGAAGCTGGTTTGAAAGGAGAACACGGAATAATAATAAGAGCAATGACAAGAAGACAAATGGATAGAGAGCTACTAGCTTGATCGCTTGAAATATAGCTTGATAGATTTGAAATATACACTAAATACTTGTGCACTGCTTACCTCTGCCTCTTCCTACTCCCTAGATTTAACCCATAGATATATATGATATATTTGAGACTGATATCAATCATTATTTTAGGGGGGAAATTCACACATCACCAGTAAGCAGGATTCCCACTCTTTTCCAGAGATCATTTTCCAGGACATTTTCATTGATGATCGAGCTGGTATGACAGTCTAAATTTAGTTCCTAATTTAGTTCCTCAATAGTCTAATATGTTCTTCTCAGTGGAAGTCTACATTGAAAGACATGTAGTCTATGGCTATCAATGAAATCATCTCTTACATACTTAAAAATTATGGCAAATTGATAATAGAATAATGCAACCACAGCTCTACAGCACTTCACTTTATTAGTGCAACCAAGTAACACTGATGGGCAACATCTCAGCTTTCTCTTTTCTCAAAAAATATAAAATGAGCTAAGAAAAAAACAAAAGAACCAGCAAAGGAATCAGGAAGCTGCCTTACTGAAATAAATAATAATAATAATAATCAGAGGATCAGTGCATTAATGACCTAAATAGATCTGAATGACAAAAATGGCCACAAATGTTTCTCAACTCAACTCAAACTTAAAATATACCTGACCACAAATCATGATATTCATCCTGCTAAGTGGTCGATATAAAACAAAGCAAATGTCACGTTCTTTTATTTGAGTAACCGGTGTAAAGATGCACTCTGTATTTGAAGATCTCTCCGAG
>NC_048289.1:14717238-14844738 GCF_009762535.1 Notolabrus celidotus
CATTCCAAGTCTCTCTCAGTCTCATAGTACCAGCCCGTCCCTGCTGCCAGATTGGTTTTCACACAGTCCCAGGCCCCTCCCTGCTACCACGGCGACGCAGCTGTCACCTGTCAATTTCATGGTGGGGATGCACGCCGGCCTGTTATGGCTCAGAATAGACGTGTGGGAGAGTTTCGCTGGAAGTGGGAGAGAGCACAACATTGAGCGTCCGGGAGGATGAACAGTTGACTATAGGAAAAAATCTCAGCTATATGGGAATGTGGCAAATGTGTCTTTGGAAGGGACAGTGTGCCTCTCATGGGAGTGACTGACTGCTTCTGCAGAGGGAGACTCTAGGGCAGATTGTGTTGGTAAGGCCTCATGTGTTAGCCTCACCGGGGTAACCAGCTGTAACCAGTTAATTCAAACATGTGAACAGGGTTTCAACTTAGGACACAAGGCGTTAGGTGAAGTATAACTTTAAAGTTGTGCATCTATGTATCAGGTTTTCTTTTGAAAGCTGTATTTTTGAAAGACCTGGTTTAAGGTCATGTAAGGCTTAAGTTTGTATGCTAATCACTGTGACATTGTTGTGATATTTGTGACATGACAACACTGACTTTTTCAAAGATTGTTTTGATTTTTTCAGAAACACCTATTTTAAATCTAGTTATTCCAGTAAGCAAGTGTGTAAACATTTATTCTTTGGTATGTTTTTACATAAAACATATATGTTATACATGATATACATACATTCATATGAATATAGTTGTAATGAAAAGGTAAAGATTAATATAGTAATGATCCGTCAACTATTTAAGTATATACATAATAAAATAACAAAAAATATACAAAAATAGTCAAATATAAAATAATGTACACAATCCATTTTCAATTCACTTTCCTTGACCTCTTTTTAAAAGTTTCTCTCCTGCTGTTTTAAAATTTAATATTTATATGAATATTTGTTTCCACTGCAGAATGGATGACCAGGACAGAGTTAGCCAAGCATCCAGTTTGGCCACAGTTTCCTTCTTTCCTGTGTCAAAGGTTTGCTTTAATTAGCATAGTTAACTTCTAATTACATGCAGACTTTGGTGTATTTTTGTAACTCTTTCAATGCACACAAATGTATGATTCCCTCTTTATAAAACAGGAAAATGATGGGAGGGTGCAAACATTTGGGAAAAGATGTCAGGCAGCCAAGAGAGACCCCAACTGTGGCGTGGTCATCAGAGGATGGCTCAACAAAAAGGTAGTGTCCCAAAAATGTTCCACTCGACAGTTTATTTCTTCATCATTGCTTAAAGAAAGAATACAGCCACTGGTTAATCTTCCCTCTTCAGGACAGCTCTGGTTTGAAGCTATGGAAGCGGCGGTGGTTTGTCCTCTCCGACTATTGTCTGTTTTACTATAAAGGTACTCTGCCTGTCGCCAAGCACTTTGTCTGGATGAAACCTTTTCATGCGCATTGATCTGTACAACAATGCCTCTCGCCTTTTGTTCACCTCTTTTCTGTTTCCCAACAGACAGTAGAGAAGAATCTGTGCTGGGCAGCATCCCCCTCCCCAGCTACAAAATCCTATTCTGCACTCCACGAGAATGCAAGAACAGAAAGTTCACCTTCAAGGTATCATCTTCTGGTTACACGTTTGAGTTTGACATCATCGAAATATGTGTTTCAGCTTATTTTAATCTGATCTTCATGTACAGTAGAAGCTATAAGTAGTTTAACATTTACATGTTACTTTTTAAAGCAGTGGTTGACCACAATGCACCTACAATCAATTTAATTTCAAATATTTTTGAGGGGGAAAATAATCAAAACAAGACACCAAGAGCTAGAGCCGGAGAGCTATATCTACTGTGTCGACTCAAATACAAGACACCTTTTTTCTTGACTTACATAAAACATCATTGGATTGTCTTTTATTTATTATTTATTTGGATCCCTATAGCTACTACCAAGGGAGCAACTACTCTTCCTAGGGTTCACTCATGCAAGTGTGTACAATCCACACACAATTTACATAATTAAAAATCCAAGTCAAAATTGGCAACATATATTTGGTATTCACTAATTAGATGTCAATTTTCATTGGACAGCGTCACTTATCTGTAAAGCCAGTGCACACCTCATGGCTGAGGCCACCTGTCACTCACTGCTACAGTGCCAAGAAGATGAAACATCGGGAGACACTGAGATAGGAACAAAGTAGCAGAAAAACTAGTTAACAAAAAATGAGTTATGAAACCTTTTCTTAATGAAAACTGTTTTCATTGTACCAGAAAAATGGTCTAACGGCAAAAGAATAAGGAGTCATAAATTGTAATGTGGGAGGATGGTGAGCCCAAAAAGTTATTTTAGTCTATTTTAACATTCTTCTACTCTTTATGGCAAGCCCCATCTTGCACTGTTGTTGTCACTGACATGTTGACTGTTGAGTGTTGTTTGTCTGTTTGTTAGTGTTTGTGTTGTTTATTGACAAGCTGGTACACTGCAAACCAAATTGCCCTCTAGATTAATAAAGTTCTCTGAATCTGAATCTGAAAAACAACATAAAATGCACATTAGTGTATGTAACTGAAAAAAGGAAAAGTATGTCCATCCGAAGACAGATGGATACACTTCTTGTATCAGTATGTGTCCTCCAGTAGACACCAATCTACTTTTTTCCCCAAAAAATCAAGCAGAAATCAATCAGTGTTCAAGTTGATTTGATCTTATGGTTTGTTGTCAACTGACAATATAACCTCTGGCATGGAGGGGAAGTTTCGGGGGACTCAGATGATCAATAAGGAATTTACAACCAGATTTTCTAGATAAATCACATGCAGATAACTAATATAGAGATCAATTAAAGCAAAAATATATGTCGATAATAGTGTGAGTTCCAGTGTCACAGTTCGGTAGATGCTGTCTTTGCTCTCCACAAGGACTACCGTGCTAGCAGACGATACTACTTGCCTCAAACTACAAACCGAAATCTGAATATGTTCATCTTCAGATTTGTTGTGTCGCCTGCATATTCTGTGTTTTCATGCAAAATCTGTTGGCTGATTATGAATTATCATTGAATAGCTTGTCCAGCAGTGTGCTCTGATTCTGTGATTTACAACACACTGTCTGCAGCGCATGCAGTAGAGCAAATGAGGTTCAAAGTGGAACTAGTTACAAAGATTAATCATGAAAAATACTCTTTAAGAAAGTTATTCGGTGAGGAAAGCAGCTTTCTGAGTACCTTTTTTGTAGTCATATAGGTGCAAAAATCTTAAGATTGGTATCAGTGTTGTTGTCAATTCTCATATCTCTATTAAGAAGTTATGGTCCCATCTGATATAAAAGTGTAAAGTTTTAATTCATTTGTGTAAAAATAGGTTGTGCACCAGGGAATGCGCTCTTATTTCTTCAGTGCTGACACCCAGGAGGACATGTTGGGTTGGGTCCGAGCCCTCAGTCAGTCTGCCACAATGGAGCAGGACAGCTCTCTGCACAGGTACGCTGATATTCAGTGTGGACACAAGTTGGAATCAACGCTGAGCAGCTAACGATTTTCATGACTTCATCTCTCTTCCTCTCAGGCGTTGTTCAAGTTATCAGGATTTCACACAGATAGATGGCAGCAGTGAATCAGTGGACTTCCCTAAACCCCCCTGTGATGGAGAGGGTCCCTCCCAGAAACACAGGCACGTCAGCCGAGCTCTGAGCGAACCGAGTCAGCTGAGCAGTGGGAGGATGGGGACGTCTCGCTCTGAGCCGAGGGGGAGGCGGAGTGTGCGTCACAGAAACAGCAGGTTGTCAAGTCATGCCTGTGTGTGAAAGGCACATATTTAAATCTCTGTGCTTTACTTGAAAGAGAAAATCATCTGAAAGAGGTCCCAGCTTTGTCAATCTTTGATGTTTTTTTTTTTTAATGCAGCCCTTCAAACAGAGCACCCAGCCCGCCTGAGTTTAGCAGGAGAAGAGCTTGTGGTCCAAACCAAGAGGAGGATTCTCTTCCAGGCCAAAACACGCCACCCACTCAGGCTGAAATCATGGGAACAGGTTCTCTGACCTCAAGAGGTCAGCTGGGGTCAAGACCTCATACACCAGTGGGAAGGGTTGACATCCGACCTCATGATGACCCAAACATGGTGCCGCAGACTTTGTTCTACGCACCTGCCTCCCCTAATCTGGAGTTCAAATCCACTCCGACTACTCCACTCACAGAGAGGTGGCAGAACCTGAGCAAGGTCAGCGCCTGATTGGTTTATTTTTTAACATAAAATATCCTCTAATAGAAATATGTAAAATAGTATGACCTGTTTATAAAAAGATAATCAGTGTTATTGTGTCAATTGCATTATGGGAGACATAAGATCCAGTCAGGTAGTCAGCTATTCAGGCCTGTGCTGCTTCATTTCAGTTTCACCCCCAGAGTTTTTGTCTTATAAGTCCTTGTGAAGCAATTCTTAACTGAGAGTGCACACGTGGCATCACAGTGGGCATGAATCACTGCGTTCACACTCACCAAGTGTCAGAAAGCTTGTGAAACCTGGACAGGAGCAGGTCATGAACAGAGTATAATCCAGTTGAGAGCTGCTGTCTTCTCAGTAATTATTTCTTGTCAGTGTTCTCAGGCAGCATACATCCTCAGCTGGCATTATATGCACATAGAAACATTCTGTTTTGTTGATAAAGCCCCAGTATGAAGCCGTCCAGTTACAGTCGCACTTCCTATATGCATCACATCAATTACTCCTCTCGTTCTACCTGTTTGCTTCAATTAAAATCAACACTAAACATTTCAGTAGATCATCTATAAGGAAAACACTGATGATGGCACAGCATCTAAGAACACTGAATTATGTTGTTATACTTGCTGTTAATATCCTGCAAAGTCCATTTAGCATAGCTGGTGTTGCGAAGAGCAATAACATTCATGACTATACAGATACTTATCACAGATTAAATCATATCAGTAATGTAGTGACTGTTCTGACCTGATTTTAGTCACTGTCTTGGTGCGGGAGTGAGGTGTTTTTGACGCGCTTCTAAAAGAGTCTAATGTCCAATCCGTTGTTATCATTGCGTTACTTCTTGCCATTTATTGATTCAAATTATAAACAGGTACAGACAACTTATTTTGATGGTGAAATACGTGATTAGGACAACAGTGCGGTCTAAGACGAGTGGTAAAATCTGTGTGCTCTCAAGATCACTGCTTCACCTTTTGTAGCATTTACCTGCCCGTTTACCTGAAGTGCCCCTTGTGGTGATTGTGCGAGTAGCAAAACAAAAAACAAAAACAACATAGGTAAAATGGCTCATACAAGTAACTTATTTTGAAATCTGTTTGAACACATCCATGTATTTTTCTAATTGCGGTTACTGACTGCTAAATCATGTGTATCAATGAGTTCACAAGATGTTAAATGTGAGGTTGTCACACTGGAAATAAGTGGAAGAACCAACAGATTATCCATCACTGATAGGACCCAAACTTTTGAATGCCTTCAGACTTTATTTTGTGTACTCCCCTGTCCTTGTCTGTAAACCTGATTTCTGACCACATGTGGATGTTGAAAGAAATGTATCATCTCAGGATAAACCACCAGTATCTTCGGTACTTTGTAGGGGCCTCATCTGCCCTTACTTTAAGCAGTTGTCTGTTTTGTTCCTGTTTTTTGAGATTTTCCCTCCTGAGGATTGCTATATTGCAGGATATTTTCTCACTCGGTGTGCAGGTGGAAATGTGACATTAGTGCATATCCTCTATTAGTGGTAAAGCCTTTAACAAATGTATCAGAAAACATCTACTTTCCGTTTCATTGATTACAGCCTACACCTACGTACGGTTCCGTCCATCACATCCCAAGTGGGAGAAGACCTTTAGGAAAGGTGATTATGAACAGAAGTGATAAAAGTTGAACCTTGTGATTGTTGCTAAGTGAAACTTACCTCAACAGATTGCCGTAGCCATTTCTAGTCCAGATGATACTTTCCTGCAGCCTAGCACAGCATGTTTCTTATAATGCCATGTGTTCTCTGTTTTTTTCATACACACGCTGTCTCTCGCTTCAGAGCTACTCCACAGGGGCACATGCAGACTTACTGCCCCCTTTGCCCCCCTCATCGAGGGCAGCTCATGCTCCCCACCCCCCACACCACCACCACCACCACCATCATCACCATCTCCGCAACAATTTATCTGTTTGTGTGCTACCGCCAGCTATGGTACAGCCAGCCCTGCTGCTCTCTGTGTTCTTATGGTGTCCTGTTGTGTTCAACTTAAAAAAACAAGTTGTTATTTGTGTTTCTGTGTTTTGGTGTCGTCTTTAACCGTGCAGACTTTGAAGAATGTGATGATTTTTTATCAGAGTGAACAACAGCATTTTTGTGGAGAACATTTTACCATAGTCTGGAGTTGTTTCATGTCTATGTCACTGTTCTATGTTGTTACTCACTCTTGCTGTCTTAGATGTTGTTTGTGACTAATAAATGATGTGCTGTGTTCATTATTATTGTCTTTTATTGTTGTTTTTGTTGTGCCTCAAAATGATGAGTTCTGCACGATTATGCTACCTGAAAATACCACTGTTTGCCAAATTATTATTGTGTTTAATGGAAAAGAAGTTGGAGCAGTTGGAGGCCAAAACTCATGGCTGTGAGCTCTGTTTTGTCTGTGAAGCTAAGTCTTAGCATTCAACCATTAACACTGCGCTTTCATACATTTGCCAACACCAAATACCCTCAGTACGAATAACTATAATCACAAAGGATTTTTTATTTATCTTTGTAAACAGGAAGTGGCGAAATAGTTTTTAAATGACTCATTTTATGAAAACGATAACCTTGATGCTTTTCAGACTCCAAAACAAGATCTGAGAGAAACGCCGCCGATCAGACCTCTTGAAAGTGATGCAGATGTGAGTATTCACACATGGTCCTCAGAGTATGATGATGCCGCTCTTTATCATCCTGTCAGATGTTTCTCTCCGAGTAAACATCAGTTTGATTTTTCCTCTTCAGGCTGTGTTGACGAGGTTGTGTGGATGTGACAAGCTGCTGCAGTCTCTGTCTGTGGAGCTGGCCCAGCTACAAATGGATAAGGTGAGAAATTACCCCATTAAGCAACGAATATAATAATGATAATAATAATAATAATAATGTATTTTATTTATAGGTGCCTTTCTTGACACTCAAGGTCACCTTACAGCATTAAAACAAACAGAGTTTAAATAACAAACAGTAATAGAATACAATTTTAAAAGTTTTCAGTGAATGGACAGTGGAGTTGTGGTCAGATGGAGTAAGCCAGTTTAAACAGATGAGTTTTGAGTTTGGATTTAAAATGTGGGAGTGAGTCAGTATTACGGAGCTCAGGTGGGAGAGAGTTCCAGAGCTGGGGAGCAGAGCGTCTGAAGGCTCTGCTCCCCATGGTAACAAGGCGAGCAGGGGGGACAGTGAGGTGGATGGAGGAGGAGAATCTGAGGGTGCGGACAGGTGTGGCAGTATAAAGGAGGTCAGAGAGATATGGAGGGGTGAGGTTGTGTATGGATTTGAAGGTGAGGAGAAGTATTTTATAGTTGATCTGGTATGTGATGGAGAGCCAGTGGAGCTGTTGTAGGATGGGTGTGATGTGGTTGATGGAGGCGTGCATGTGATGATACGGGCGGCTGAATTTTGAACCAGTTGTAGTTTATGGAGGGTTTTGTGGGGGAGGCCAAACAGAAGGGAGTTGCATTAGTCCAAGCGGGAGGTGACGAGGCTGTGAACAAGAATGGCAGTGGAGTGGGGAGTGAGTGAAGGACGGAGACGGTTAATATTGCGTAGGTGGAAGTAGGCGGACCGGGTGACGTGGTTGAAATGGGAGGTGAAGGAGAGAGTGCTGTCAAGGAGAATATTCAGACAAGTCCTGGTCCTGACTTTAAAATATAGTCTAGTTGTTCTAGTTCTTTCTAATGCATTTTTAGGGACAGTGCATATTAATAAACATTTCTGTAAGTATGCTAGAGTTCGCCGAGAGGCTAGTGTCCCTCTGCAGTCCCTGGCTAGATGTTTGAATAGGCTCCCAAATGGACAAGAAAGGGTGATGAAAAATACTTTAAATAAGGTGCAAGCAACACCTTGCAAACATTGCTAGGAACTACATATAGAAATAACATGACAGTATAGCAGTAGGTAAGTAGCCACAGACATGAAATACAAGCAGCATGTAGGAAAAACAAGAATGCAGCATTAAGAAAATATTGATCCAAGCATACAGGCCGGACTCTACAGAAGCATAAGGCTTACAAAGTGAAAGCAGGATCTCACCAAAGTATATATGATGTGTACACAACAGAAAATGTAACAGTATTTAAAGAAACCAATCAGGTGGAATGTTTCAGAATAGCTTTTATATCACTTTTTAAACTCACAAGAAACATTGCTACATTTTTTAGTCGCACTTGACCCATAAAATATGATACTCTCTTCTTTGTCTAGTAATGTGTTGCTTTTTCAGCAAACGGCTATAGCAAACAACTGTTTCTAAGAATAACAACACTCTTTCCCCCCCCTGTTGTAGGATAGTGTCCATTGTGCATTAGAGGTGTCCAGACTGCAGCTGGAGGACTGGAGGAGTCAGGGTCCACGAGCCCACGAAGAAACACTGACCCAGAAGGCTTTGCTCCAAGAAGACCTGGTCACAATTCGAGCCAGGATGTGTGATGTTTCATTGGTGTGTAAGAAGCTTTCACTTTGTGTTTTAGCAATGATCTACTTGTTTTTATATTCACAATGGGTTCTTCTATTGCTCTCATTGTCTGTGGATCTTATTACCCAGGAAATGGAACGGGTGTGGAGTCAGTATGAGAGAATGGAGAGTGAACTGTCCGTTATCCGCTCACACCTTCAGCACATCTGTAATTTTGGGATGCCACAGGTAGAGTCAACCTTCTCTGAAGCTTTTTTTCTTAAGAAATGTTATAATGCCTCTCCTGCAAAGCCATCTTTTCACCCTCATTGTGAGGAAAATCAACAAAACTATTTTTTTGGAGTTGAACTACAACCATTTCTGCTGGTGAACTTGTTAGCTTTGTTTAATTTTACCACTATTGTACGTATATGTGTATAAAAATATTGAATTCTCACAGCCGAAGATGTGAAATATGTATTTTTCTCTTTTGATCAGGATCAGTCTCAGGCCCAGAGGGAGCTGTGGATGATGGAGGACATTTTGGCTGGACTGAAGATCAACAGGGATAACTTTCGCTTCCTTATGGGACTACAGAGGCACCACAGTAAGAATAAAACGTTGCCTGATGAACTGTTTGATTGATGCATTCCTTGTAACCAGCCATGTAGTCAATATAACTTTACTAATATCCCATTTATGTCTATGGATGGATTGTTCAAGCCTTCCTGAGTGGTAATGTGGATGAAGTTAGGAATTAATTCAAGCTACACCAAGCATTAGAATATGTACATACAAAGTTGTCCTATTAGTCCACACAAGCACACAGGAATGAAATAATCACACTATTTCAGTGCCATACAAAGTCTACATGTCATTATACTGTATAAGACATTTGATGTGGTACTGTCGTTCTAAAGAGTGTGCTGAGGTTGCATCTATTTTTTCTTTGTGAAGTCATAAAATTCAAACAGCGACTATTGCTTTCATTCAAGAAGTCAATTCATTTTTCTCGTGCACATAAGATGTTGTCTGTAAAACAATAGATGAACAGTGTCAACACTGTGACCTTTTCCGTCTCCCCCTCAGCTTTCCAGCCGACGTCTCCACATCCTGGATCCCCTGGCTCTCCCACAGAGAGGCTGCACAGCGGACTGCCAATGGTAGGACTCCTGTCTGTTGCTCCTGTTGTTGTTGGTGACCTCTGATGTTTGCTCTCAGCTGGTAACAACTATGGGTTTATTGTCCATTAATGTCAAAGGTTATATCCATCATCTGGGATGTACAGACCGGCTCTTTAAGACTTGTCTGTGTTTGTTTTTCAATGACAGAAATTCAGACAATCTAAGCCAGGAGTGCTTTTAATTCTACGACATATAGATCCAATTGCAACTCATTAATTTGTGATGTCATGTTTAAAAATCATTCTCATTTTCTTTTCTGTTTTTCATGACTGGCTCAAATGCTGTCATGAAAATGCTAACGTCATACTACTGTATTCCAAAAGTCAAAATCAGACATATCAGGATTAATTCAATACTACTTAACTGATCAGAAACTAAAAGACAATCAGGATGAAATTCTAGAGGTACAGTGTGCTATATTCAAGAATAAAAATGTTGCTTATTGGACATTTGGTGCCTAAAGATAAACCAGCTTACGAAAGCATTTGACTAGTCACTTTGCACCAGCAAGCTAGCATTTACATGAGCTTGCTCACACTACATTTGTATTATCTAGCTAACACTACTGTTAGCTAGGAGTAGACTATTTTCCCATTATATCATACAACACTATCGATCTCAAATGTTAGCTAGGAAATGTCAAAATGCTTATGTCAACTGTTTTCTGACAGTAGCTAGTTGGTTAATGTAAATGTTGTTTGATTTTCACCATATTTAAACTTGTCCAGGTGTCCTCCCAGACTTTTGCTAACAATTTTCTTGCCACTTTTCTGGATTAATCAGGAAAAAGTGAATCAGTTTAATTTTATCAGATTCCCCCATTCTGTTGGGCTAGCTAACCTGAAAAATAGCAATGTGACATTGTAAGTTTAAGCTTCTCGTATTGAGAGTGGGAGGCATCAAAGGGAAATGGCTGCCTTTGTGAATATGGTGAATTTTAATAATAATAATAATAAAGTACTTTATTAATCCCCAGGGGGAAAATTCAAATTTTTCACTCGTGTTGTTTTTTCAGTCATGCTACACGCACAGTTTCTTTTGGTATATATACATACAATCATGCACACACACATGCAGTGGACATGCACTTTGGGAGAGATGTCAGAGTAAGGATACTGCCATCAACCAGTGCATCCCAAGCAGTTGGGGGTTCGGTGCCTTGCTCAAGGGCACCTCGGCAGTGCCCAGGCAAGTGAACCAGCACCCTCCAGCCACCAGTCCACTTGCCAAACTTCGTCCATGCTGGGACTCGAACCGACGACCCTTCGGTTCCCAAGCCAAGTCCCTATGGACTGAGCTGGCGGCAGTAGCTCATGAACTGTTGAGTTGTTCATTAGGATTTATCTACCAATTCCTACCAATGTGCTATGGATGTAGAAAGTTCTTCTAATACTGCTTCACAGTTCTCATTTTAACCCTCATGACAATGCTCTTTAAAGGGTATGGAGCAAGAGCCCCCCCTCCGCCCACCGTTACCCCAGGAGCTACAGGAATTCCATCAGAGAAGGGATCAGGGCCATGTTTGGACAGAGTCACCATATGAGGTGTGAAATATTTGCATATCAATTGAAAAAAAAAACACCAAGTTTGATTTTTTGTAAATGTTTTGTCTGTTTTTATTTTCAGGGAATCTACTGCCACGCTGTTGATCCTGTACACAGAAGAGAAAACAGCCAGCCTGACCTCCTTAATGTGAAAGCACAGAAAGACTCATTCGGTTGGCACAGATGCTTAAAATAATGGTCTACAAAATGAATGATATTGATACAATAGCCTGGAGATTCATATTGTGTGACTCATCTTAAACAAAACAGCTTTAATAGGTGTTTAATGCAAAAGGGTAAATCATTTGTCACAGGCTTTGTTTTGTACTCCACCCTCATATTTCCTATTTCTCCTCTTCCTTCTCACCCTCTCCTCCCACCCATCCTCCATCCCTCTCCTGCTCTCCTCCTCTTTCCTCTATTTTCATTTCATATGTAGAATCTGGTTCCAAGTGGATCCCACCAGATACAGGAAACCAATCAACCAAGGTTTGATTCTTCACACTGTAATTTCCTGTTTGCTGGTTAACTATATCTGGATGTATGCTATGTGAGCCAAACGCGCTCTAAATATAGAAGCAGTCAAAGCTGATTTTTCCTCTCTGCAATCACAGCCAAATTCCAATTCTTTGATTCTCTCATCTTCCCTGCAATTAGGGCATGTTGCAGTTCCTGTTGTAAGCGAGAGGGGGAGGCAGAGGCTTGTGTTAGCCCAGCAGCTGGGTCTTCTCACTTTTACCACCCAACCCCCCCTTTTCTCACATACTCACACACATACATTCAATATATACAAACATACAGAGGAGAGCAGCTGTACATATAGCCAGGCACACACACAGCTCTGCAGGGATAGATGCAAACACACAACCGTAATAGTCGTGTATTTGTATATATTTAGCTGCGCTTTTGACATGCACATCGTGGATTGCATGTGTATTGTTGAGGTGAAGGAGGTCATAAATGACTCATACTCTCTATATCTCGTCTAGAAGATGAAGATGAGTGAAGAGGAGCAGATTGAGCGTATGAAGAAGAATAAGGAGAGGTTGTCTAATCGGAAGAAACCCCCGATACCTTCTCCAGGTGCCCAAACCGAGAGTTCGGGGACCAGAGAAGAGGTCTGCCATAACAGCAATACCATAACAGATGTCATCACCATGTTCAATTATAAACCAATACACATTTACTAATCTGACTTGATATTTCCTTAGGCCCCTTTTCCTTTGAGGGTGACACGAGTTGTCACAGCTGTCCTGCCCACTTCTCTCGTGGCCAGACGGGTTTCTGTTGAGGACCCCCCGCCTGAGCTCGACAATCCTCTACCCGAGCAGATACCGCCAGAGAGGCAGGAGAGATTGGCTGAGCAGAGCAAAAAAATGTTGAATAAGTCACCAAGGCATCTGTTGTTGGACAGTCCTGATCAAAACCGGACCTCAGCAGAGATGTACTTGGATCAGCAAGCTAAAAAGACGAGCAGACAGCTACATCAGGGAGTACTGAAGACCTCCAAGAAAGACATGCGGTCAGAAGTGAGCAGAGCTGTAAATACTGAGGCTTCAAGGAATCAAAGTCAAGACCAAGCAGGTTTAGGAAATGGAAATGCCTGCATGGACCCAAGGGTAAGAAAGAATGATGAGCCCTAAACATACCACTAAACCTGATATGATACCTGAAAATTCTTGCATTTTTTTTCTTCAACATTTTAAACTGAACTTTTGACAAAAGCTGAAGAAGCACAGAAAATGTGAAGGAAATATTTTGTTATTTAACACCCATAGAGGAAGCTCTTCTTAAGCCTCAAACAAAAAAATGTCATAGACAAAACTATAGACTGTACAAAATATGGATGTAGTCTCAGTGATGTCACCCATTAGGGGTTTCTGTAGTTGCGTTCTAAAGCCAAAACATAGCTGAAAGCCTCAAAGGTGGCATAATGGAAATTCTGGTTCCATCTAACTCACCAGCTGATCAAGAAACCGCCAAATATGTGGAGTTGAGACCATAGCCGTGCAGCCTTACTAACAGCTCCATAGAACGCATGATATCAGTGGCTAAATATCATTCCAGCATTGGAAATAAGTATTTGCTTTAAGTGAAGCATGCTTTCTAATGTAAAACTGTTTGAATAGACAGAGGAACGGCCAGCTGCCCTCCTGACCACTGACACGGAGCCTGATGTCTGTCTGACCCCTGAGCAGCGTGAGGCCAAACTTCGACGTGTGGAGCGAATACGAGAGAGAGTTATAAGAAGGTGGGATTTTGTCATCAGACATTAAAATGTTTTAATGTTTTAATGGTGTAATTTGTTGTTTCATCTATCTATCTATCTATCTATCTATCTATCTATCTATCTATCTATCTATCTATCTATCTATCTATCTATCTATCTATCTATCTATCTATCTATCTATCTATCTATCTATCTATCAGCGCAGTCAGAGAGAGTGCCACTACACAGAATCAACTGCCAATCAGGGGGGAGGAAGTTCATCACATTCCCCCTGACACCAGAAAACAAAGGATGAAATCAGGTATGCGTTTCTAAACAAATATGAGGATTGTAACTATGACCAAGTTTCTGAATTATTTTAGAAAAGCTGTCATAATAGGAACACGTGACTAATGAAAGGCATGAATGTTTGACCCCCACAATGAGGTGGTCTGATTTTGTCTACTGGTCTCCAAAGGGGGAAGGGCCTCTGCAAATGAATACAAAGTTATTGTATTGATACGTTTTTATTCTGATGGCTAGGTAGACAATACTTCCATCCATGGGCCACAAAAGGTCACTTAATGGTTTGGTGATGTAATTGATAAAAAATGTAAACTGCAGTCTTCACAGTCGACAGATCTCAACCCATTTGAATACCTATGGGAAATTTTGCACCAACATATTAGACGATGCTGCCCTCTACCATCATCAACACAACAAATGAGAGAATGTCTTTTGTTGTTTTCCGTATCTGAAGGAGCTGAGTTAGGATTGGATGGTGTGGGGTCATAAGTGGGCAGGATAAAATGGGTTGAGTTAAGGTGGGATCCTATGGGGTCCAAATAAAGTTGGAAACATTTTGGGTCAACATATGGTAGGATGAAAGGGGACTAGGTTTGTGTGCATTAAGGTCAGGGCTTGGATGTAGGGGGCCAGATTTGGTTTGATGAAAGTAAAGGAATAAGGATAGAATAATAAGCAGGCAAAGAAGAGTAGGGTTAAGGATGTTGAGCTATGGTTTGAAAAACAGGTTAAGTAAGTTGAAAAGAAAAGGGGTGAAAGTGGAGTCAGATGATGGGGAGCAAAAGAAGAATGGGCCGAAAGGGCCACCAAGGTAAGAAAAGGCATGAGGTCAAGGGTGTGATAAAAGAGGTCATGGAAGAGTGAAATGGATGGAGGGGGGTAATGAAAAGGGGTCAAGGTAGGGTAGAATGAAAGCGGTCAAAGTAGGGTAGAATAAAAGTGATCAAAGTAGTGTAGAATAAAACGGGTCAAGGTAGGGTAGAATGAAAGGGGTCAAGGTAGGTGGTATAACAGGGGTTGAGGTATGGTAGGGCGAAAAGGGTCAAGGTAGGGTAGGATGAAAGGGTCAATGTAGGGTAGAATATAAGGGTCAAGGTAGGGCTGGACAAAGGGGTCAAGGTAGGGTAGGATTATAGGGGTCGAGGTTAGGTTATACAAAAGGGGTAGAGGTTGGGTAAGAAGAAAGGGGTCAAGGTAGGGTAAGATAAATCTGTCGAGGTTGGGCAGGTTGAAAGAGATCAATGTAGTGTAGGACGCAAGATGTCAATGTAGGGTAGATCAAAGAGGCCATGGTAGGGTAGGACAACGGGGTCAAGGAAGGGTATGATGAAAGGGGTCATGGCGGGATGGTATAAAAGGGGTTGAGGTATGGCAGGGCGAAAAGGGTCAAGGTAGGGTAGGGTAAAAAGGGGTCAAGGCAGGGTAGGATGAAAGGGTCAATATAGGATAGAATGAAAGGGTCAAGGTAGGGCAGAATGAAAGGGCTAAGGTAGGGCAGGATCAGGGGGGTCAAGGTAGGGTAGGATTATAGGGGTTGAGGTTAGGTTATACAAAAGGGGTCAAGGTAGGGTAAGAAGAAAGGGGTCAAGGTAGGGTAAGAAGAAAGGGGTCAAGGTAGGGTAAGAAGAAAGGAGTCAAGGTAGGGTAAGAAGAAAGGAGTCAAGGTAGGGTAAGATAAATCTGTCGAGGTTATGCAGGTTGAAAGGGATCAATGTAGTGTAGGGCGAAAGATGTCAATGTAGGGTAGGTCAAAGAGGCCATGGTAGGGTAGGACAACGGAGTCCAGGTAGGGTATGATGAAGGGGTCGAGGCAGAATGGTATAAAAGGGGCTGAGGTATGGAAGGATGAAAGGGGTCATGGAAGGGTGGTATAAAAGGGGCTGAGGTGGGTTAAGACAAAAGTTGTCAAGGTATGGTTACATGGTGAGTGTTTTGTATCTGTATATGTATAAATCTTGTCAATATAAGGCAGGGTACATTTTGGTGTGCTATGATTTGAGGAGGTTGAATAGTCGTCGCATGAAGAGAGGTAAGGCTAGGATTCAGGGGTCTGGGGAGAGTACAGTTAGAGGGGTTTGGATAGGTTTGGATTAAAGAGTTCATGTTAGAATTGGATGATAAAGGATTAAATGGGGTTGTGGTTAAGCTTAATCCATTAGTAACCCAGTGGTAGAGACTTAAGGTGGGGCACATATGGATGGATCATCTGGCTCAGTACCCTTGAAGGGTTCTTCTATCAGGAGAGAAGGAGATGGGAAGAGAATGGGATTTGGGGATTATGAGAATGAAAACAATCAAGAGAGACAGTGTGAGTCAGGATTATTTAGGTGTACAAAGGTGATAGAACTTGGTAGGCACATGTAAACAACCAGCAATGCACACGTGATTCAACTAGTGAGGGAGGTGTGGTCCTGTTTCTAAACATATGTTGTCATTACTTCTTTAATTTAGTGGCAAATTCTCTTGGTTTTTTTCAGACCATGAATCGTATGATGGCTGTGGGGAAAACAACAGATGTTCTTTAGAGCTTCAGCATACTGGAACATCTCAAACTGAAGATGTAACAAGCCGGCATGTGAAAAAATCTAAAAGTCAAGCCAGATTTGGGAACAAAACACAACAGAAAGATCGCAGTGGGCGAGCAGGGGTTGCCAAGATCAAACGTCCAGATTCACCGTATCATATCTCATCTATGACTGTCTACCAGAAAGACAGTGGCGGCGGGTTTTCAAGTCACAAGGATGGAGAGGAGCAGAAGCTCAAAGATCCTGATGCTGATGAAAATGAGTTTCCATCATCTGATCTGAGAGCAAAATGGTTCCTCTCCACCAACCAGTGGCAAGGGTTTATACCTTTGCAGATCCCTGGAATAGACTCATTGTGCTGTGAAGAAACATCAGATGTAGAGAACCAACCACCAAGCGCTGAGGATGCTACTGATTCCAATAAAATGTCATCCGCAGTCAGTGAAAGCTTAGAGAAAATGAAAGAAAACCATTCACTCTTCTACAAGATTGCATGTGATATCAGTATTTCTGACTCAGATATCACAAAGAATGATGGAAATTCAACCACCCAAACGTCATCTAGGCCCGAAGTAGAAGAACTGCTTATCAATGAATCTGTGCCAGATGTAAGGATGGATGATGTTAGGGGAGATACTAACCAAGAGGGCCAGGATTCAAGCCTGCATTTTCCATCAAATGTTGAGGAAAATAGAGTAATAGTGGTTGACAACAACTTCCAAGATTCAGCACAGGAAACCCAGGACACAGAAGCATTAAATATCCCAGCCAGTCCAGTGAAAAAAGCTTGTGGAGATGAAGAGATCCCTCAAAAAGAATGTGAAGACACCTCAACGCAAGAAACCCAAGATAGAGAAACTGTTGAAGGAGCTCCTGTTCAGGACACTGATCCTGATCAGGCTTTGGTTGAAAGTGCAGTGTCAAGAGAAGAACAAAGTGAGTCAAGAGAGTCAGAAGACAGTAAGGTGGACCAAAAGAGAGCTGAAGAGGAGAGGAAATGTTCAACTGAAGAAAACAAAGAGACAAGCAACAACCACTCCGTCAATCCATCCAGCTCTGTGTTTGAGAGCGGGAAAGTGATTAGGAGTGCCTCTTTTGGGAAGGCACGAGTTACAGTATTAAGGACAAGTTTGTAGAGGCAAGAGCGGTGACTGCTTAAGGAGCTTAAATAAACAAAGTTAGGAAGGACGAGAACATAGTGAAGTGATTTACAGAAAGGGAAAATGATGCAGAGTAGGACGCTAAGTGATGGAAAGAAGTTGGACCTTTTACTGGATGGTAAAACGGGAACATATGTATCAGATATAATCATAATTATGCCGTACACTTGAACATTTCCATTATTCCTGATTTGTGGTTTAAAATGTATGCATGTCATACAGAGAGTCTTAAAATATTTCATGATGTCAAAAACAGTGTATGCAAATGTGTTCTTGCAGTTGATGGTGAACTCATTTTACCTTATGCAGAGCTGCAGTCAGAGGTTAACACTTTCATTTCTCAAAATACATTCATAGGTAATAACCTAACATATAAAAGCATTCATAATGGCTGCTTGTGAATGGCAACATAACCCTGTTATCGTCACTGTATAATCACATGTGTTTTGTATCTCAAATAGCCTGATTAATAAACATGCTGTGTGGGACTCCTGATTTGATCTATTTATAAGGAATCCCATTTTTATGTGTTCTTCTCTCTTCATACAATACTTTCTTTTCCTCAATGAAGGTCTCACGGGTGCATGCTCGGGTGCTGCTCTCTGACAAGCCCTTTTGCAGAATTACATGGAGCCACTGAAAATGCCTTTGTCACTTTAAATCCTTGCCGTGTCTCAGCCGATGACATCATTGTCTGAGAACACATTACATCACCCCTTCCCAGGCTCTCTCTCTTAAAGACAGCACCACCTTATGTTTACTGAGCTGCACACACACACACACACACACACACACACACACACACACACACACACACACACACACACACACACATGCGCACATACACACTGAGGGAGACCTGCTTATCTGTTTACAAATGTGATACCAATATCAACATGCATATTAATAACAGTCATGATGAGATTACATTTTAAGCATGGGCTGGAGGATTTGTATTGTGTGGGTGTTGTAACATTCAGGGACAGCTTCCATATGGCCCTCTCCACACACACGTATTACAAGCTACAAGGTAACAATTACATGTTACCTAATATATATAGTATTCCAATATTTGAATGCTATTTCAAAGACATTCATGGATACATTTTTGTTTTTATGAAAAGCATTATTCTCATCCCTGACGATTTGAATGCCTGAGGAAGAATTATAGACATGCTGCTAGAACAGGGAAGACCTTTGATTTACTGATAATTTCTTATATAAAGTTGTTTCAAATAAAGGTTGATGGATTCCTGAGATGTCTTCTGAAAAAGAATAATGTTTTTTTTCTTTTGACCTTAAGTTGGGCCCACAGATATGTACAGATGTACAGACATAGCTGTCTTTAACAGTAGCTGTACAAGATTATGTTAATATAATATTTATCTTGAATGAATGCATTTTGGTTTCAACTTCAGCTAAACTGTTATGTGAGCATGAAGCAGGTAACATCTCTGTCATATGGTGTGCACTTATCTCTTCTATACAGTAATTAATCAGGTGTTTGATTGGCTTGGCAGCGCGCGTGAGTGCGTGGCGCGCGCGTAAATCACAGAGATGCGGAGAATGCTGAGAGAATGTTTCTTTAAGACCCATTACCTTCCAATTCGACAGAGGGGGAGTCTGTGGTAAGGTGGCGTATCGACTCTCTCCGCGCCCCCCCCTCCCCTCCTCTCCTCTCCTCTCCTCGCCGTTTACATGTGGAAAAAGGAGAGACAGAAAAAATTGGCTGTAGCCTACCACATTTAATGAGCTTTACTCCGGTTTTGGATGAGGCGCGGCAGACACCGAGGCACGATCCGCGGAGATGGAGCTAAGGGATATTTAACATCAAACATGGACACTACAGGCTCCCCGCGATGACTGTGGTAAGGATGCAACTTCACACCGCCCCATCGCTACCCAGTTTTCCACTGAGATGGGGGAATTATCGGGGAAATTCATGCATGCGCAAATGTAACGATAAATGCATGTGTGCTCGATAAAGAGCAGGCTACTTAACATTGTGTTGTGAAGGATTGAGGGGGGTGGTGTGTTTTTAGTGTGCGTGTTTGTGCGCGCGCGCGTGTGTGTAAGGAGAGGGAGGGGGGTTACTATTTGAATAGAAACAAATAGGCTTATATTAGAAAGACAATGCAACGCCTGGTGTCTGTGTCAGTGTCAGCCTTTGACAGGTGTGTTGGCAGCACAGCACGATTTATTCGGGCGCGCTCCCGTTTGCATATACAGTTAGGTGAGATGGTATCTACTTGAAGACAGAGAAGGGATCCTAATGAGACATAAAGATTCTTACTATGTGTTGCTTTTTATGTGATGCTTGCAATTAATAATGGCTGAAACTAACCCCCTCGCCATTGGGAGCTTTGTAGTCAAACCTCCCAGCTCGCCTCCCTGCTGTCACTGGGCCTATGGGTTGATTATAATTCTATAATGTCTGGCCTATTACTGACAATTTGGGATGTGCGTTTTGGGGCCATCTCCCTGACGTAATGCTTCCAATAAAGGCCACCAGAAAATATTTTTTAAAAGTGGATTTTTCTTCCTCGTTTTGCTTAAGTGGTCGTTTTAACACCTCCAATGCACAGCTACTAAGCTTCCTACTACGAGAATGTAGATGTGTGCGTGCGTGCGTGCTCGTGCGCGCTCGTGTGTCTCTCATGGAATGGTCTTTCCTCTATACATGCATACATCCAGAAATGGAGGTATAGCCACACAACACAGACCGGTCGAGCTGTCATCTGGAGAGCCTCGTCATTTTCCCATCAACCGCTGTGAAGATGCCAATGCAAATGAAAGCGTGTTATTGTCCGGATCATCCCGGTGCTCTCATTCCCTCGATCTGCACAGTAGCCGACAATCATTTATCGATTCCAATGATGCGTTTCTGGGCCAGAGGGTACTGTTTCGTGATACTAGGAAGGGGGAGAGGATGTAGTGGGGGAGGAAGGCTGTTCATTATTAGTCGCTACATGTATATGGTCTGTTTGTTTGGAAATGTCAAGAAAGCATCCGCTATGCTTGCGTTGTTTTCGCTTGGCAGGCGATTTAACATGAAACCAGATGTCAAAAACCGAGAGAGACCCTCTTTCTTCAGTTTTAATTGTCGGCGGCTGAGGGAGCCTGCACACCCCTCTCCCCGCCCCAGTGCCTGGTGTTGGGGAGCTGTTATTGCTGCTCTCTCTCTCTCTCTCTCTCTCTCTCTCTCTCTCTCTCTCTCTCTCTCTCTCTCTCTCTCTCTCTCTGTGCCACCTCCCTTCGCCCAGTTTTTCTGACACTTTTAGTAATACGAGCCTAATTGGGGGCATTATTCTCCTAACTGATCATCCAGGAACCAGATACTCCAAGGCCAAGCCTGTCCACTCCAGGGTAGCAGGATTCAGTGTGACTTTGGATGATGATGATGATGATGATGATGGTGATGATGATGATAATGTGGGCAATCATAATATGAAAACACCCACGTGTGCACAGAGAGAATAATTGATCGATTTTTGTGTGGTGACACTATAATATACCATTTTACCTATAACAGGGATTAATCCAGTGCAGTGTCTTGGACACAGCTGTAATGTAGTGTTACATTATCAGCAGCTTCAGTTGTATCCAAGCATTATAGCCTAACTCCCTTATTTTAGGCAGTGAGAATGGAAAGCAGTGTGTTAGCACTAGTGCAGTAAATCTTGCCTCAGTTGCAGAAAAGAGGATGCTGGGTTTTGTTTCAGAACAGTCAAAGTTTACCCATTTATCCACCAAATTAATATGGCAATTTTCCCTTTAAATCAGAGTGGGAGGTTCTTATTCTGAAATTTGTGTAGCTTCTCTGCTTCTGATGGTTATTAATTGGAAACAACATTAAAAAAAAGTTCAAATTTTAAGGTAAAAGAGCAAATTTGATAATTCATTAGCCACACATTACAGTAGTATTTGAGAACTTTATAACACACCCTTAAGCTATAGATGACATTACAGTTTGCTTTTTAACATTTTGTTAGCTAGACATTTCATTTTCTTGTCTAAAAGTATCAAACTGTAATGTTAGCTTGTTAGTGCTTGTCTGACAACATGTTATTCATTTGTCAGTTTCCCAAATGTCTAGAGTAGAGGTAGTAAGACATAATAACAGCATTTAGGCCTACTACCCTGACCTCCACTTGAGAGGGAAATGGCCACCATTTAAAATCACAGTGAATTAAAAGTGTGAGACTCTGGTCTTGGCCATAGTCTTGACCTGGTCTCATTTCTTTAAAGTCTTGGTGTCCTTACTGATGTGAAATTTTGAAGCACATTGAAGCTGACTCAACCTAACCTTTGGTCAACAGGAGTTTAGGTGAACCTGTAGCCTCATCGCTAACAGCTACAAGTCAGCTGTGAGTCTAATTATGTAAAATTCGTACCCTTATATCTTCAAAACCAATGAGTTATGAAAAAATGTACACCCCACAGTGTGTGTGAATAGATAAATGCGCTATTCAGACCAAAAAAATGTTTGTACCAGGATACGTAGTGTATGTTTTTCCTTAAAAGATGGGCTTTTTAAAATGTGTGTGTATTCGGCTTCAGGTGTTTTTGGAGCCAGCCCCATGTGGACACTCGAGGAACTGCAGTTTTTAAAACCCCCACCTCAGCTTCATGATTCAAGCCTAGAGGTAACTGCTTGCTTAAGTGCAGCTAGTCAACAAAGTCTCCTGATAACCTACAATGTAATTTCAATGCACCAGACCTGTAGTAGGTTTTTTGTTCTGTCTGCCCCCTTCTGTCTCTCTGTCTGTCTCTTTCTCTCTCTCTTGCACACATTCATAAACACACAGGTCCTAAAGCTCAGTGACCTCACAGCTGACGCTTCAGTCAAAACTGCAGGCTGCACAGTTATGTTTGGCCTGTACTGAATCAGGACTCCAGCGATGAATGCTTTGTTTTTTCTCCTGCACAGCCTCGTCACAAGACTCGAGTGCAGTGAACTATGACTGTGAGATTTGCTGTGAATGTTACAATACATAAAATAATCTGCAGTTGTTACATTACCCTGCCCCTGCAATAGAGAGCCTCTGGAAATGACGAGGAATGACACTAGGATTACTACAAGCTGAACGTTTTTTTTTTACAGGCCTTTATTGAAAGAGTAATTCAGGTGTTTCAAGGTCCTGTGCCAACTCAAGTGAATACCAAAAGGATATTTTTGGTAGCCTGGATCTCAAAGAAGCAATCAGACGCTGTTGTAGTCTTTGGTCTTTAAGAACCTTCAGGGAAACAGTCAGAGCAAACATCAGAGGCACTTGGCTTAGTCTGATCAAGAAAGAGGCAAATAAGTGATACATTGAGACCTGAGTCATCTATACGGGGCAGCGGTGCAATTGCCTAATGTGTCCCTGCATGCTATTTTTCTATTATAAGCAATGAATGTGTTTTTCGTCTTTTTTTAGTTAGCATAGTGCTTTAAAGGAAACATAATCAGCACATTTAAAGTTTTGGATGATTAGAAAGAGATTGGTTTATATATATAATAATAATAATGATAATACATTTTAATTTAAAGGCGCCTTTCTCGGCACTCAAGGACACCACACAGATATAAATATATACATACACGAATTTACATTTAAGGAAACAAAATCAGAGTCAAAAATGAAAACAATGTAATATATATATATATATATATGCAACGGGGCATTTTTTCCCTTTTGTTCAAATGTCTGGTTCCTTAAAATCATAATTTGAACCAAGAAAAACATCATTATTTCAAAGGTGACTTTTAGCAGTGTTCAGTCAGATGTAAATGTAAATTTTGATGTAGATGTAGCCAAAACTAATATTTTTAAAGCCACATGAAATTCTATTATTAGTCAAGATGAGTCTTATGTTTTAATTTTAAGATGCACATTTACTCAAGCTTTTCATAAGGCTGATCAGACTATAGGATTTAAGCAAGCGGCAACCTCCAGTCTAAAAATATGAGTCCAATGCGGAAGTGTTAAAAACTGCAGTTCATCGAGGATCCGCTTGAGGCTGGCTCCGGAAACCACATAGACACCAATTCAAAAAAGACGATCTTTACAGCAGAAATAAACATGTTCACAGCCTGGTACAAAAGACAAGTGTAGTCTAGATAGCTCATTTCTCTATCGACTCACACTGTACGGGGGGTGAATTTTTTTCAAACGCAGCAATTCCGAAGATATTGAGATTACGAGTCTTCAAATGAGAGGCACAGCTGACTTGATTGACAGGCGGGAACACTGTAGCTGTTGGCTAGGAGGCTTAAAGCCCGCCTCTTTACGTCACAATCGCTCAACAGCAGGAATATGGCTCCCGCCAACGATTGGCCTAAAAAGAGCGCTTCAGAAACAGATGGGTGACGTCACGGATACTACGTCCATATTTCATATAGTCTATGGTTTTAAGTCAATTAGTGAGCCGAAGTTAGAATTAGCTTAACTTGCCTCCAAAGAGAATCAGAGAAACAATGGTTTCAACATGGGTGTTTCGTTGAAGTTGTTGTAGAGCAGAGTCGTGCATTATAAGCTCCTGTTTAAAACGTTGTGACCATCAACACTAAAGGATTACTACATTCAAAACAAGCTAGGCACTTAGAAACAAGCTAGTGCTAACTCAGGTCATAGACCCTCCTGAAGTGTGGATAATTTCAATTATAGTAAATACTTTATGAATGATGAACTCATGGGTAATTTTGATACTTGATTTTAAACGCTTTCAGTTTTTCTCGCTGTTTCTACTGCTCTACTTTGGGTACAATGGCGCAGTAATGCTAAAAAACATAAGCACAGAGATTTGGTTAGAAAATGGAAGTCCACTTCTCTTTTTTTGTAATTCTCTTTTTATTGAGATATCTTGTCATTATTACACTTTACAATACATCTTAAAAACATGAATATTTCTTTCGTTTTTAGGAACACAAAATACGCATGAAGTAAATCAAAAAATAAAAAACACACAAAAAACAACAACCTGATAATAGGATGTTGTTAACACGTCTAGTGAGAATTTACCTTTATGAATATATATCCAAATACCTCAATTCTAAAATCTTTTCTTTTTTCAGTCATATAAATCAACTGACCCTTCTTTAAAATTACGTTTATTCACTCCTTATCTTCCCAATTAATGATTAAAATCCTTAACTTTAAGGTGGTAGTACTAATACACAGCATGATGTGTTATAATGACAAGTTTTGCTTCTGCAGCCAGAAAAAACAAAAAAAGTTTGAGACATTTCTTTAATCTGACTTTTATTCCGAATTCTTACACTGTATTTTAAGGAGATGCAGTCAATACTAAGTCATGCATCAGTGATAATCCATCAGTGGAGCCGGAAAGGAAGTAAGTTGTTTTTTAGTGGGACACAGTGACGTTGCCAAGTGCTCTAGCCAGCTCACCAGCATGAGGAGCTAATTCAGTGTCTGTATCAGGCCTCCAATTACCAGCTAGCAGTCCCCATCTTTGGTGCTGGACATCCATGTAATAATAATGAGAAAACTGGCTCAACTTGTTTTCACTGGTGCTCAGGCCTGTGTGCTATATAGGTTTGATTCACAAAATGGATGATTTTGGTTGGACAAAGACATCCTGTATTGTGCTGCCCAGTCTCACTGACGTAAGGAAGCCTGCATGGGGCACTAAATCAGTCCAAACCACTTAAAAGTATAAAGGCCAGTGCAAGCCCCTGAGTATTATGGACTAGACAGTGAAGAATATGGAGGAAAGAAGAGAGCGACACGAGGCACTATAATAATACTGATTGCCTGAATCCATACCATTTTGGCCCACGGCTTGCAGCGTGAGCCAGAGCCTTTATGCCGTTAAGAAAGTAAATTAAAGTATGCAGATAATTTACAACAAAACTGATCATAAGAAGTTTTTTTAGTGATCAAATATTAGAAGCACTAGATAGTTTGATTCTTCTTCTTCATAAAATTAATGCAATGCCAGTGCAGCTAACAATTCAGCTACTCCAAAAGCCCTGAAAAGTTGACTCCCAGAGGAGGTGTTGTCATCGAACAATAGCTGATTGGTTCGTAGATTGGTCCAAAAATAACAATTTTTTTGAGCAATGACCATGCTGGTAGAAGAGTTTTGTTACCTTTGAACAAGAATTGCTAAACTCACTACAGCTTCGGTGTTGAGATTCAGCTGGACATTGTGCAAAATAAGGTTGACCTGTCCATGATGCTTTGTTTCTAAATCTGAAAAACTGCTAAATAAGGGTTTTTACTGTTCGCTTTGACTCCAAATATTTTGCCACTGTCTTGTTGGTCAAATCTTTAAGTGCATTCTGACTCATTTTACTATGTGCTAATACCAAGTGGCAACCTCCAGTCTCAAACTATGAAGCCCATGCGGAAGTGTTATAAACTGCAATACATCGAGAATCCACTTGAGGCTGGCTGCAGAAACGCCGGAAACCACATACACACCAATTCAAAAAAGACGATCTTTGCAGCATTAATAAACATGTTTACAGCCTGGTTCAAAAACGGCTTGGCATTGACATAGCTGATTTCTCTATCGGCACACACTGTACGGGGGGTGAATTTTTTCTAACGCGACGGCTCAGAATATATTAAGATTCCGAGTTTTTGCCCAAATAAGGACATGACTGACTTGACTCCCGGACGGGAACACATAGCTGTTGGCTAGGAGGCTCAAACTCTGCTCCTTTACGTCACACTCTACCTGGTTGAATTCCGCATTTACAATATGGCTGCCACCGTCGATTGGCTTCAAAACAGTGCTCAGGAACAGATGGGTGACCTCACGGACACTATGTCCATATTTCATACAGTCTATGGCTAATCTATACCTTGCTATTATTGCTGTATGGAAGACTCCCTTTGATTGGAGCATTTGTTGCTCTACTGAGTTTTGAAAACAAATCCAACATTTAACTACTCAGTGTTTTTCGCTTAATGAACATTGGGGTTGACAACAAAAAATGAAGGTAACTGTTTTTATGTCTAAAAACATAAAATAACTAGGGGTGGCACATGTATTTTATCAATGTTTTTAAGATATGAAACTAAGTCCAAAAACCTGCAGTTACTCCACTGTTCACTTGAGGCTGGCTCCGAAAGACCAGGAATCAGCTTAACACCAATGTTAAAATGCTCAGCTTACAGCAAATGTTTGCAGCCTGGTGTTGAAAATAGATTTGGTCTAAATGTCTAATTTCTTTATTTTTACACACTCCTTGGGGTGATGATTTTATCATCTCATCCATTTCCTAGATATTGAGGCGAAGAGTTGTGTGTAAAATTGCCTAATTAGAGGCATGGCTGAGATGACCGACAGGTGGGCACAATATAGCTGTTTGCTAGGAGGTTGAGGCATGCTCAGCTTCATCTCATGATAAAGGTTAGGTTGACTCAGAATTTCCAATATGGCTTTTCCAGAATGTAATGTACAAAAATTGGAGCAATGCAAGAAGCAAGGTTTTGCAAATGACAAGCATTTTCCTGATGCCAAAACTTTGCTTCGATACAGAGAGATTTGTATTCAATTTCAATTGGCATTAGTATATCTCTACGGGAGAGGATTGGGGCCAATGAAGAAAAAAAAAAAAGGTCCAATTTATTTTTTAAATGTTTTTGTTCTGAGAAAAAAGTCATAATTCTGAGATTAAAGTCAGAATTCTAAGATCAAAGTCAGAATTATCAGAAAAAAGTCAGAATTCTGAAATTAAGTCAGAATTCTGACTTTTTTCTGAGAATACTGATTAAATATATTGGAACTTAAAAAAAATTGATTAAAATCAAAATTCTTACTTTTTTCTCAGAATAAAACAAAATATATAATTTTGTTTTCAGTGGCCCTAATCCTCTTCTGTATATCTCTTTCATTAAGTTGAGTTAAATTATTTGATTTTTTCTCCTTAAGACATTCCTCAACTTGTACAATCCAGTGTGTGTGGTACTCAGATATTTAGTCAGGGTAATCTCAGATTCAATTGGTTCATCATGAATGTATGAGCTGTTCCAGAGGTTATTGTTTTACTGGAGTTGTCATTAAATTATTATGTGCTGTCAATATGTTCTTTGTTAAGTTAGAATGCTAATTGCACACCATCTAAAAATGGCTGTCATATTCTCATAGACCTACATTAGTCCATGTTGTCTCAAAATACTAGCTCCCTCTTGCTGTGTCTTTTTAATTTGCTTAATGCACACTGAAGTTTATTGAGGGGGATCTAATCCTTGGCCTGTTCTCTTTTTCAGCTCTTAACCCCGATGCTGTGAGGAGTTCTGCCTCGTGGACACAATTTAGGAGCATCAGCCCTTCTTCTTTATCCTTTCCTTTCCTGTAACCCCTCTCCTTTCCTTCCTTACCCTCCGCCAATCCTTGCCACCCACACAACGGCTTCCCCGTAGATACTTCCTCCTCTTGCATAACACAGGAACACGTTAGCATTCTGATCACTTACCATGCAGGTTGGGACTTTGTGAAGGAAGACAAGTGAGCAAAGGCATAAATAAGAGAGAGATTTATAAAAAGGCAATAAGCAGGGGAAGGCATGCAGACCAAAGGAAAGATATTTTTGGAAAATATGAAGATGTAAAGATTTATATTTTGTACATTATACTTTTAGTACCAGCTCATAAATAACCCAAGGCACGAAATAACAGACATTTTGCACGCACAATCTGCTGTTTAGCTTTCTTTACTGTCTCAACACACACACATCGCCACGGTCTCATGATGATGTGCGAGGTGATGCCCACCATATCTGAGGATGGGCGGAGCGGGACCGGTGGGGGCCCCTCCTCACCCGCTGGGGCAGGAGTTGGAGGTCCCGGTGGTGCGCTGGGAGGAGGGGGCTTCAGAGGAGGGGAGCCCAGAGGCGGAGGGGACGAGGGAGGTAGCACAGGGAACCTGGAGTCGTTAATGGTCAACATGCTGACGGAGAGGGAGAGGCTGCTGGAGAACCTGAGGGAGACGCAGGACAGCCTGGGGACAGCTCAGCTCCGCCTGCGTGAGCTTGGACATGAGAAGGAGTCACTTTCAAGGCAGCTATCTATTGCTTTGCCACAGGTACAACTGTGTGTGTGTGTGTGTGTGTGTGTGTGTGTGTGTGTGTGTGTGTGTGTGTGTGTGAATTTATAATCTGTGCATAGTAATACAGAGTCAAGTTTTGAGGGGAGTGTAGAATGATACTTGCTGTAGCTGAAATGTCCTCCTTGTGTGGTGACACTGGGCCACATTCATCAATGTCCTTTTCTTTTTCACATAAACCTGCTCTCAAAAAGGTTTTAAGAAAAGTCTTATGCAGATTCATGACTGCAGAATTTTCCCTCTCTGTGTTTTTTAATGGATTATTGCCATTTCTTAGTAAGTCGAAGCTCGTTCCGGTTGTTCCTAAATAGCATAGGTAAACACCCTCCAATGCCCATGAAGGAGTATAAAGATGGAAGGCCATGTGCACAAACAAATCACACAAAATTGAATTGTCTCATATCTTATGGTATCGTGCTGAATCGTATGGTATCGTACCTTACCATATCATATATCGTATCATCGTATCCTGTCGTTTCGTATCGTATCATGTGGTATCGTATCGTATCGTTTCGTATTGTATCATGTTTCATCGTATCGTATCTTATCGTACCTTACCATATCATATATCATAACGTATCATATCGTGTTGTATCGTATCATATTTTACCATATCATATATCGTATCATGTCGCATCATATCATGTTGTTTCGTATTGTATCATGTCGTATCGTATCGTATTGTTTCGTTTCCTATTGTATCGTATCGTATTGTATCATGTTGTATTGTATCATACTTTACCATATCATATATCGTATCATGTCGTATCATATCGTGTTGTTTCATATCGTATCATGTCGTATCATATCGTGTTGTTTCGTATCGTATCGTACTATACCATATCATATATCGTATCATGTCGTATTATATCGTGTTGTTTCATATCGTATCATGTCGTATCATATCGTGTTGTTTCGTATCGTATCGTACTATACCATATCATATATCGTATCATGTCGTATTATATCGTGTTGTTTCATATCGTATCAAGTCGTATCATATCGTGTTGTTTCATATCGTATCGTACTTTACCATATCATATATCGTATCATGTCCTATCGTAACATGTTGTTTCGTATCGTATCATGTCGTATCGTATCGTATTGTTTCGTATCATATTGTATCGTATCGTATCGTATTGTATCGTGTTGTATCGTATCATACTTTACCATATCATATATCATATCATGTCGTATCGTATCATGTTGTTTCATATCATATCATGTCGTATCATATCCTGTTGTTTCGTATCGTATTGTATCCTGTTGTTTCGTATCGTATCATGTTGTATTGTATTGTATTGTATCGTATCATTTTTTCTGGTATTGTATCATGTTGTATCGTACCTCACCATATCATATATCTTATCATGTCGTATCATTTTGTTTTGTTTCCTATCGTATCATGTGGTATCGTATCGAATCGTGTTGTTTCATATTGTATCATGTCGTATCGTACCGTATCGTATCGTTTCGTATTGCATCATGTCATATCGTATCATACCATACCATATTATATATCGTATCATGTCGTATTGTATCGTGTTGTTTTCTATCGTATTGTTTCGTATTGTATCGTATCGTTAAGTATCGTATTATGTCGTATCGTATCGTTTCGTACCTTATCATATCATATATCGTTTCATGTCGTATCTTATCGTATCATATCGTGTCGTATCGTATCATATTGTATCTTATCTTATTTCCTATCGTATAATACCCCACTGAATCATATAGTATGGTATCATACTGTATTATATCTTAACATATAATATGTTGTTGTGTTGTGTTGTATCATATCACATGTAGTTTATCTTATCATATCGTATTATATCAAATCAATCCATATCATATCAAATGTATTGTATCTTATTGTACCTTCTTATGTCGTATCGTATCCATCGTAGTTTATCATGTCATATCTGGTATTGTATCGTAATGTTAAGTATCCTTTCTTGTCATATCTTAGTGTATTATAACTAGAAGTGAATAACAAGTTTTCTGATATATTATATTTAGTAGCATTAGAACTAAACATAAGTTTTAGCAACAAACAGGCACGATGGATGATGTCACTTATTTAGAGATCACTGTCATCAGAAAAGGGCGCACTGCAGATTCAATTAAATGAAATAATTCAATCTGAAATCTTAGGGGGAAAAAAACAGAAGCAGAAGAAGGATGCTAATCATATTTCATATTTTTCAGCATTAATAATATTTGATGGTACATCTGTTCTAATAGATACTGTAAAATGACAGAACATGACAGATTTGTCATTTAAATACCTGTGTGAAGGACAGGTTTTTTTTGTTGCTTTGATGCATGCTCTCTTTTTAACATTTCTTAAGAAATTGTTACCCAAGAAGTAAGTTTATAGTCAGAATCTAAAATTTGTGGGGCGCCGCTGGCCTAGCTATTTAAGCGCATGACCCATGTGCGGGGGCTATAGTCATTATTGCAGCAGTCGCACAGCCTCAGCCGTTTGCTGCATGTCCTCCCCCACTCTCTATGCCCCACATTTCCTGTCTCTCTTCAGGGTTCCTTTCCGTAAAAGCAAAAATGCCCCAAAAATATAACCTAAGATAATCTGAAACCCTGACCCTGAGTCCAAGTCTAGTCTCAAAGCCAGACAATTTAAGTCTGAGTCTCAGTCACCAAAGAAGGAACAGAATTGAGTTTGAGTTGAGTCCCCATTGCCTGAGTCGCCTCTGGAAACATCTGGCAGGATCTGTTGCTGAACAACACAGCATGTGAATGTACATGCAGGTGAACACATGTTCCAGCCCTTGAAACTGAATAATTTATTAGGGTCTCAGTCCAAGTCCTCCTCTTGAATGCAGTCAATGCTTCTGTCCAAGTCCCAGTCATCAGTGCTCAAGTTTAAGTTAAGTCTCAAGTCCTGAAAATCAAAACTCGAGTTAGGCTCGAGTCTAAGACACAGGTACAACATTACATAATTGAAATGAAAGTTTTCAAGATTTTAGTCATGCATTTTTTAATTAAATTGCTTACACACAAAAAATTAAGGAATCAACACAATAACCATTGATTATTTGAGCTGGCTTATCATAACCCAAATGTCCCAAAATATGCTCCTTGGTGTTAGCAGGTATTGTCCTACCTAGAATATATCCCAATGAAGGACACTGGTAAATGTCAGAATCTTCTTGAGTTCTGCGTTAGTGTGTTAAAAAAAAAGGCTTTCCAAGAATAGTTGGTGAATAAGGCCCAATGTTTATCCTCTGTGCTATCAGTGCCTAGTTATGTATGAGTGTGCTCCTCTAAGTGTGTGTCATTGTGAGACAAGCTCATGAGACAGTAAGCCTTTGCAGTGACAGTTCACACAGGGAGACGCAGCTACAAAGTCAAAGTTAAATACTCTCCTGTCTGCATGTTCAGAGTTTTTCTCAGAAACGTTATTCTAACAGATGCACAGGGTTTATGTTCACATCATCCTCTGGCTGTTTAGTGTAAGTTACATCCGCAGTTTTCCTCTTATTGTGTAATCAGGTTTTATTATGTTTGTTGACTGTGTGGTTAGTGGATGATTAATGATGCTGGAAGATAATATTTGTTTATGGCTTTGATTTTCTTGGAATTCTCTTTTGTTTGGTGGGTGAAGTAGCTAATTAATTATAAATGGAATTTGAAGATTTTATCTAACACTAATAACAGGAACAGTTTTCCTGTTATTATTGTTTCATTATCCATTCTTTTCCTCCACAGTTAACTGTATTTTCAGCACTATTTGTGAGATGCTTTTTGTTTTAACCAGCTCCTAAACGTGTTAGCACAGATGATCCAAAATACATTCTTTGTGTACTCGTGATTTGTGATACATAACGGCTATGACTGGGCTGATCCTTCGTTAATAAGCCAATATTAAGAGATATAGACAATTAAATGATTCCATGTTTTATTTCCAAAAAAGAGACAGTAAAGTATTGTAATTCCAAGCTTTCAGATCTAAAAAAATAGAACATTGAAGTAAACATGAAGCATATTGCTTCACCATTGTTACTCTTAGTATTTTTAAGAAGTGACAGAAGATTTCCAAATGTTGTTTGGTTGCAATGTTGTTTTATTGCTGTTTAATTCACAAGAAGTGGATGCAACATCAAGGGAATCTATGGAACCGGGATGATACAACTTAGTTTGTTGCTCTGGTATGTCTCCCAAAATATTTGCTACAGATCATAAATAATGGAAAATGAAATGCAAAGTTACATTCAATCATCAACTAAAGAGTTGAAAATAAGCTTAATAATTGAAAGCCTGACAGAAGAGTTTCCAGCAACTATCATTCCCTACCCTTTCTCCCTACATAGTGAGCCCAAATAATGGGTGTCGCATATTTAAAACATGCAACCCAACATCTGTTGGAGCTCCTCCCTCCCATCCGCCATTTTCCTTTACTCCGCAAGGTATCATGGGATACATTGCTCAGAAAATGAATTAGTTGTACACTACTTTTCATGATGCATTGTGGGAAACAATGATCCCACTATATCGTGTATAAAAGTTCTCACTCAGTTCACTCATTCACTACAAATGACCTATTCACTGCAAAATTTGCAAAATATTGCAAATTGCATTAGTATAACTCAGAGTTCTTGTACACACAGGACAAGACTGCAAATTGTTTAAATGAATGTAAGGCAGAACCAATAGGGGGAGATTGAGATTAAATAGAAAAGAAACCAAAAAGGGACAAGAGTAGCCAACAGAGAAGCTGACCCCTATCCAAACAAAAAAGGATCCCATAAGGCCAAGAGCCAATGGACCCACTGTGTCACCATCTGTATACATACCGCTCTCTCTTCCCTTTTCCATGCGAACACAGACTAATTTAGTGTGTCTACTTTCAACTGATTCTGAATCATAAAGCAGGTAATCCTGACTGTACACATCTCCATTGTCGTTCTCCTAACCTGCAATTGCCTCTGAGCTGGGGGCTTTGATTCTGTTTTATGGAGACATAAAGAAATCAGTGACAATGGATCCTGCCGGTTTCCCTTTTGTTTAAAAAAAAATGTAAGACACGCTCTCCTGTTTGCACTCCCTTTCTTGCGTTATGCAGAAGTTTGAAAATGTATTCCCAGCGGTGTTGTAAATGACATATCGATGCTGTGTTTTTTGGGGCCTCTCCTGTGCATTCCAGTGCAGAGCCATTGTGTAATAGTGTGATGTAATCCATCCGTGAATGCGAGTTCACAGAGGAGGATGAGCAAGAGAGAGTGGTGTTAGAAACTGTGTCAGTGATTTACATGATTATTATGTAGGTTTACATCATGTACGCCTTCATACATGCCTGGTCTCAGGTGTTTTACAGAGTGTGTCCCTGGAGGGGCTTTAGTTATGTATATTTCTAGTGTTATGTATCCCTATATATGTATGTTTGATGAGAGCAGCTAATTCTATTAATTTTCAGCATCACTAGATTTTAGCTGCGTCTGGCCTAAATTATTATTTATTCCTTTAAACTCTCATTGCAGCTCAAGCAGCTGAACAGACACCACTTAAACTATTAAAAGGGAACATTTAAACAGTTTGTTTTCCTTGCCCCTCAATGCTGCTTGTGTGTTCCACAGGAGTTTGCTGTGTTGACTAAAGAGCTGAACGTTTGCCGGGAGCAGCTTCTGGAGAGGGAGGAGGAGATTGCTGAGCTCAAGGCAGAGAGAAACAACACACGTGTAAGATGTTTAGCAGCCATTTTGCCTATTAGCACTGTAACAGCCTCAGTGTTATCTCTCTCACCCATTGTGCTTGTGTGGGTGTGACACTGTTTCATTCGCTTGTTTTTTTCTCCACATTCTGTTTTTCCTCATCGTGACTCTTTTTTGTCCCTATCTGCTTTCCTTGTCTCCCCCTCTCACTCCTTGTCTATCTTCATGCTACCTGCCGCTTTCCTCACCATCTCTTAAAACCCCTTACTCCTCTGCATCCTCTTTGAGCCTTCTCCATCTATTTTTCTTCCTATTACTTCCCCTCCATCACATCCTCTGTGCCCCCATCCTTCAAATTCTCTTTCCTGCCCCTATCTGTTCACCTCTTTGCATCCTCCCGTCACGTCCTCGTCTCCTTTCCATTCAACCCACTCACTCCTGTAGTTGTTGCTGGAGCACCTGGAGTGTCTGGTATCTCGCCATGAGCGTAGTCTGAGGATGACGGTGGTGAAAAGACAGGCTCAGTCCCCAGCGGGGGTCTCCAGTGAAGTGGAAGTCCTTAAGGCCCTCAAGTCTCTGTTTGAGCACCACAAGGCCCTAGATGAGAAGGTGGGTCAGACTGTTACCTTGCGCAATGTAGACCACTACCTGTATTTTTTCTAACAGAGACTCACTTTTACTAACTTCTCAGGTGGGTATGAAAGATATTTTATATTAACAATGTTACTGGTATGTACGCAAAGGGGGTCACATGTAGCGAAAAATCACCCAATTCTGCAATGTGTCTCTGGGCCTAGCTTTGAAGCAGATGCTACTTAGCTAACCCAGCAACAACAGCCAAGATAAGCAGCTAGCTTGTAAATGAGTGCTAGTTATACCAGTGGTTTTCAAAGTGAGGGGCCTCCAGGGGGCGCCAGGGGGGCCTCAGAAAATTGTAGGAAAAGGGGAAAATTAATAGAATCTAATCATTTTTGTTTATTTTTATATATTTACAACACGTTTGTTAATAATTTCCTATGCTAAACAAATGTAACAATTATTGAAAAGTGAATAAAAGTAAGAAAATACATTCTAAAAGTTGATGTTTCTTTACATATTTTTGAAGCATTGTCTGTGGGTTTGCGAAGGGGATCCCCGGCCAGAAGCTAATGTTGTTTGGGAGGCCTTGGCATGGTAAAGTTTGGGAACCCCTGAGTTATACAACTAACCTTTTTTTCCTCAGGTTGGGAAGAGCAAAACAGAGCTAACAAAGAGTTCATATTGAATTGAGTTTGGAAACAAGATCTTAAATACCATTAAGCAATGCAAATGTTTCTACATAAATGTAAATACAGTTTGCTGACAAGCTAGCCATACTAGCTCAAAGGTACCGAGTGTTAATGTCATGTTAGCTTGTGTCTTGAGGTGGAAAATGAAGAAGTTCAGGTACAAAGTGATTTTAAAAAAACATTTGAATGTGACCTTCAATTTAGAGAGCTTTAAATGTCTTTTAATACGTGGCCTGTTTAGCACTGTTTTCAGTATTAAAGTTCAATAAAGATATCTAGTTTTTTATCATGCTACCTATGCTTCATTACACAAATATGCCAGTATCCTGCCCAGCAATGACAAAATATATATATATTTTTTATATTCTTAATGATCATTTGGTTTGTCATGTCTTAGCATCTATAAAATATGTCTCACACTTATCCTACTCCAGAATTTGCATCTCCTCAAACCATTTGTCTACCAGTAATCCCACTGGACATACAAGCTAGCTAGCATTTATGGGGTTGTACAGCTTATTGTTTGAATTTTGGTACATTTCAAATCATTGGATACTGTAAACAGCAATCCCTTCCTGCTACAAATCCTTACCCCATTTCCTGCTTTTAAATGTAGTCAAATATACTGACTCAAATAGCACTAATAGCTCTGTCATCAAAACTTTTTAGTCCAACGGCTTCAGGTGAATGGTAATGCCCTGGATCTCATTGGCTATTTGTCACAAAAAAAGGATATTTTATAATGTGCATTTCTTAACCCTCCTGTTATGTTCGTTCCTTAGGGACAACAATAATGTTCCTGGGTCAATTTGACCCAGGGCATATTTGATAATTCAAAAGTGTCAGAACCCCAAACAATCCCCATAAACATTTTTAAATCTCATTCTTAACTCCATTACTAACAATTTAAATCAATATTTAGTGTTCTTTAATTCTCACAGATCATGGTTCAATGAGGATAACTCACTCGTTTTGTAGGAAAATTCATGTTAAAACTTTTTTATGTAAATTGGAAAGTGATTGTGGTGAAATATGTCACACAGTTTCAAAGAAACATTTAGTATTTAACACTTCTGACCCCTTTTAGCCTCCACTTTAACTTCCTGGTCAAATTGACCCACGAACAGTATCTATGTAATATAAACATGCAGGGGGCGTTGCAAATGTATGAAATGAACCATTTTTATTTTATATGTTGTTCACACTAATTAAGCCAAGCACAATAAGTTTCACAGCAAAAAAATACTTTTAACATTTTGTTTTTTAACTTAAAAATGGGCCAATTTGACCCGCAACAAAACAGGAGGGTCAAAGGTTTCTCCCACTTTTTATCCAAGTAAGAATAAGTCCCTCAATTAATTATTTCAAATTATACTAAAGAGCATGAGGCTACTAATCAGGATCATCAAATCCAAACTGCAGGTGACCTGAAGTAGGCTCAAAAATTGGCTACACCTTGCAGTAATATCAATCAATCAATCAATCAATCTTTATTTGTATAGCGCCAAATCACAACAAACGTTATCTCAAGACGCTTTTACAAACATAGGAGGTCTAGACCACACTATGTCAAATTATGAACAGAGACAATACAATATGCTCCTTGTAACTGTTCAGTTTGTTTTATTGCTAGCACCTTTTATTGATCTTTTACACAAACAAAGAAAAAATGTAAGGATGGTAAAAAAAAAATTATATAAAGGGATTTTTTAGAATAAAGGGAAATTCCAGTATAGTAACACAGATGCACACCCCATAAGGTTCATCAGACTGATATCTCCTCTACCTTACAGGTTCGAGAGAGGCTCCGTGTGGCCCTCGAGAGGGTGTCCATGTTAGAGGATCAACTTGCAGCGTCTTCTCAAGAGGTAAAGTCTACTTTAGAGTATTTTGTATGTTTCAAATAAGGATAAGCTTGGTGAGAAGATAGAACATTCATTTGTATTGTGTGTTTGTTTTTCCATTTGTCTCCCCCTTTCCAGGTAATCTCTTTAAGAGACCAAATTAAAAGACGTCAACAAGGGGTGGACGGCGGGAAAGATGTAAGGGAGGGTTTTATGCATGTTGGTTCCAGTAGTTTTTGTGTTTGTGGTAGCGACAAGAAAGCCAGTAGAAAAGTAGATGAATGGGTACCAATGTGTCATTGTGATTGTAGTTCCACGTCTGTCCTTACCTACATGCCATATATACTTAATTTATGTCCTGAGCAAATTCTAACAACTTATCTTTCTTCATCGCTACCATTATTTCTACATTGTCATCATTCCAGCGACTACCCAATGGTCCGTCCACTGGCGCTGAGGATAGTGAGCTTGAAAGACAACGAGAAGGAGAGATAGAGCGGCAGAGAGCTGAACTCTCCCAGCTCAGGGAGAGGCTGGCCCTCATGTGCCGACAGGTAAGTGTATGCTTTTGTTTATCTGTCATTGTGGTCGTTGGTATTGTGGACCACACTAACGTTCCTTGCTCCAATGTCAGGACTTTTTTCGACAATTGAGGACTTTTCTCTTCAAAGGAATATATTTCAGAGATGGCATGTGGTATTGGGGTTAAAAGTAAAATACAAGCTGTAGAAGTTCATATTTACTGTTAATATATCAACCTATGTGATGGAGTAAAACCCTGCAAACATTGATTTATTCTGGCTGCAGATTCTACCATTCAGTGACACTGAGAATTGTTTCCTTGGTCAGTCCTGTCCAACTTAAATGTTAGACTATTCACTTTATTGATAACTATTTTTACACCCAATTGTATTATAATTTATTCCAAAATATATTGTTTACAAATTCTGAAATAACAGCTATAATTCTCCACATTTAGCTCCAAAATATCATAAAAATGTAGACTGCATTTTTTAAAGTCACTTTTTTTTATCACATTTAGAGGAATACTTGTGATTTACATGTAGATTTAACGTTGAACATTTATATTTATATTTAATATTTATATTTATATTTAACATTTATATGTAACATTGAACATTTATATTTATATTTAACATTTATATTTATATTTAGCATTTAGATTTAACAGTGATTTTAACTCAATATATTTTTCACAACAAAATTAAATGTGAAGAAGATAACAAATATTCCTCTAAATGAGATAAAAAAGTTACTTTTAAAAATGCACTCTAAATATTTTTGACATTTTGGAGCTAAATGTGGAGAATTGTACTTGTTATTTTCAGTGTGCACAACTTTACAAACGGCGCCCCATAAATGTAACAGTCCTCACAAGCATATAAAAACAAGCGTGTGTGTCTTTGTACTGTACCACTGCAACTATGTTTCTCTGTTGTACTCTATTATAGGCTTTATAATGAACACTGACTATTTTAATAAATAACTTTAAAGTACTCCATTAAATGGAGCTTTTCCTCAAGTAGTTCTGACAGCACATCCGAAGAAGGAGGGGCTCCCATCTCAGTGCATCCACTGGTCTCCCTCTTCCCTCTTGTGGCCAGCTACAGTATTGCAGCTACTCTGAAAAGCCAGAATTAAACTGTATTGAGCCCAATAATGCATAACTAGAATTGAATTCTTAAGTGTTGTATATTGCCTTGTCTGAAAAAATCTTATGTAATGGGCCAAAAGTATTTAGAGAAGATAATAAACAGTCAAAATGGACTCTGTAACACTCTGTCTATCTGGTCTAAGCATGAAAAGACATGTTCTGATACTGTGAGCTGTATGTGTCAGACTCTCCGCATGTTACACTTATGTCAGTGATGTTTTGTTAGAGTCTAACATTGACCAGACAGATATTCTTGATGAATCAGTAGCATACATTTGGTGCTGTAGCAATTAACACTGAGTCACGTAGGTTCAAACTGTGTCATCTTGTGTCCCTTTGTTGTGTCACGTCAGGTTGGGGAAATAGAGGAACAGCTTGCGGCCGCCAGGAGGGAGGTGACAAAGTCGGAGGAGGCCAATCAGAAGCTCCAAAGGGAAGTGAAAGAGGTCTGTAGGGCCAATCTGTCTCTTCCTGGCCAAGGCCCTGAGCTCTCTCTCGAGTCCCGGGGATCCAAGTGTATATTTGACCACAATGGACATATGTTAGAGAAGAACTAAAATACACTTTTAATCCTGGAAATCAAAGGGGGAATTAAGAGATATGAAACTGTTATGAGGGGGATGTTTTCTCATTGGTGTTACTGTAGATATAGAACGTTACGGATTCTGAATAAACTGTAAAAAAACACACCTACATGTTCAATTTAACAACATAATGTGCTAATTGTTTTTCTGTTCCTGTCCTACCTGGTCTTTAGTTTTTGAAGGGTGTGTCCTCAGAACATTTTGTACATTGTGACATTCTTCACAGAGCATTACCTTGTTTCATGACATGTTTTTCTTCTGCCAGGCCCTGTGCCAAAGGGAGGACATGGAGGAGAGGATAACAACACTAGAACGCAGGTAACCTATACTGTTTTTGATTTATCTATTCTAGGTTTTAGTGTGTGAGGACTCAATCAATCAATCAATCAATCTTTATTTGTATAGCACCAAATCACAACAAACGTTATCTCAAGATGCTTTTACAAACATAGGAGGTCTAGACCACTCTATGTCAAATTATGAACAGAGACCCAACTTCAAGACAGGGTAAGAATCAGTCTGACCCCACCTTAATCCATCATGAGCATTGCACATCACAGTATTTAGCTAGTTACAGTGGCAAGGAAAAACTTCCTTTTAACAGGCAGAAACCTCAGGCAGAACCAGACTCATGTTAGACAGCCATCATGCCTCGACCGAGTTGGGTCTGGAGAGACAGATAGAGGGGAGTAAGAGAGAGAGGTGATAGTGATGAGACGAGTAGTAGAAGCTGTTGCCGCTGGAGTCCAGAACGTCCGCAGCAGGAGCACGTCTATGGCAGCTCAGAGGAATCTACGAGACAATGGAGCTCAGGGACTCCAGAAAGGTCTATGGTTAGTAACTTTAATGGGACAGGCAGAGTTAAAGTAAGTGATGAAGGGGTTGGGTGGAAGGGGGTGAGCTAGGATCCCAGTGTGTCAGTGTGCTAGTTCCCCCGTCAGTCTAGGCCTATAGCAGCATGACAAAAGCTGGTCCAAGCCTGATCCAGCTCTAACTATAAGCTTTATCAAAAAGGAAAGGTTTAAGCCTACTCTTAAAAGTGGAGAGGGTGTCTGCCTCCGGGACCCTGACTGGTAGATGATTCCAAAGGAGAGGGGCCTGATAACTGAAGGTTCTACCTCCCATACTACTTTTAGAGATTTTAGGTACATCTAGCAAGCCTGCATGTTGGGAGCCTGATTTTTAAGGGCTTTGTAGGTTAAAAGAAGGATTTTAAATTCTATTCTACATTTTATTGGGAGCCAGTGTAGAGAAGCTAACACTGGAGAAATGTGCTCCCTCTTCCTAGTTCTGGTCAATACACGAGCTGCAGCGTTTTGAACTAGCTGAAGAATCTTTAGAGACTTATTGGGGCAGCCTGATAAGAGGGAGTTACAGTAATCTAACCTGGAGGTAACAAATACATGGACTAGTTTTTCTGCGTCGCTCTGAGATAGGATGTGTCTAATTTTAGAAATATTGCGCAAGTAAGAGATTTGAGATTGACTTGAGATTTGCTGAATTTGGGAGTTGAAGGATAAATCTTGATCAAATAGGAGTCCTAGATGCCTAGCAGAGGTGCTGGATGCCAGACTAATGCCGTCTAAGGTACTTATATTATTAGAAAAAGTCTCTCTGACGTGTCTGGGGCCAATAACAATCACTTCAGTTTTTTCTGAGTTTAGCAGTAAGACATTTCTGGTCATCCAGGTCTTTATGTCTTTAAGAGAAGCTTCTAATTTAGATAACTGATTGGTTTCTTCTGGCTTCAATGATAAATATAGCTGAGTGTCATCAGCATAACAATGAAAATTTGAGTGTTTCCTCATGATGTTACCTAGAGGAAGCATATATAAGGTGAAAAGAATTGGTCCTAGCACTGATCCTTGTGGAACTCCCTGACTAACCCTGGTCTGCACTGAGGACTTTTCATTAACGTGAACGAATTTAGATCGATCTGTTAAGTACAATTTAAACCAAGCTAAAGCAGTTCCTGTAATGCCAATCAGTTGCTCTAATCTCTGTAACAGGATTTAATGGTCAATAGTATCGAATGCAGCACTAAGGTCTAATAAAACAAGTACGGAAAGAAGACCACTGTCTGAGGCCATTAGTAGATCATTGGTTACTTTTAGCAGTGCAGTCTCTGTGCTATGGTGGGCTCTAAACCCCGACTGAAAGTCCTCAAATAAACTGCTGCTCTTAAGAAAGTCCCAGAGCTGAACTGACACCACTTTCTCCAGGATTTTAGAGATAAAGGGGAGGTTAGATATCGGTCTATAGTTAGATAAGGTGCCTGAATCAAGTGGGCTTTTTAAGGAGAGGTTTAATTACAGCTACTTTAAATGACTGAGGTACATAGCCTGTCAGTAAAGACATATTAATCATGCTGAGTAAAGAACTGCTAACTAGTGGAAGGACTTATTTTAGTAGCTTAGTTGGGATTGGGTCTAAAAGACAGGTCGATGGTTTAGCTGAAGAAACTGTTGAAACCAGTTCAGGATGGTCAATGGGTGGACTCATACCTTACACTTTTTTCAAACAAATATTTCACACATCAAGCATTATTAACTCAGCAAAAGGACCATATGCCTCACCTGTTGGCTGGCAGTGTTGCAAAGTTGACCTGGCACCTCTTTATACAGTTTAAAGTTGTTTTACTTAATTGTCATTAAGAATGCAGCCATGTGTGAAAAGCACATTGATGTGTTTCAGGGGCACTTTTTTTTCCCCTTAATAATAAGTATGCTTTAAATATTTAATATAAGTGTTGACACCAGAAATTAATATTATTTGTCTTTTTTAATTACTAATGTAAATCCTAATGGCGTTATGAAACTTGTTGGAACAAAAAAAAAGTCCAGAATTAAAAATAGTGAAACTTCAAAATAAATCAGTTTTTTCTGATGTCTTTTCAGAAGATACATTTTTAACTCCCACCCAGAAAAACCTTGCAAAAATTTAGGGATGTAAAATTATTATTTTTCATATATATCTTTATTACTCACAGAATTTTAATAGTTCATCTTGAGTAAACACATTTTGAGTTGGATGTTTAAAATCCCTCCATTTTGCATTTCAAGTCCTTATTAACAATGTAAAGCAGTTCTTCCCTTTGTCATAATTTGGGAATCAAATGAACACAAATAAATGTACTTTATGATATTCACATTTAGATTTATTATTCAAATAAACACTGCAATGCTACGACAGTGTGGTGTGAAATCATGACGTAGAGGTAGGTGGCAGCTTCATAGGGCTTATGCTGTGAAACACAGAGTTTATTTTTATTTCTTAAAGCAGAGGGGAACAATGTCCAATCAGTGTCTACGTATATGTTCTACAGTTATTACAAGATCATTTTGATTACTCACTGAAATCCAGTGATCCGTGGTTAATGTGACAGCAATTGTAGTTTTCAGGAGTTCCAGTTTGGTGTTTTTTTCTGTTTTATACAGATCTTTTATTAATTAAACTATCGTTCTCACGGTGGTATGGCATATGACTGATCGCAACATGCCACAAGGGCTGTAGTTAAACTCCTCGATTTAGTTTCATCCACAGGTCTGTGATGATTTCCACACTCCAAAATAGTGCTCTGCTGACTGCTGAATGTGGTTGCCTGCAAACATCAGTTTGACGGCACTTAAATGTTTATCTTGTAGGTGGTAGCCTGGTAGTTTAACTAAGTGTATATAGTTTTTGACTTGTCAACTGAGCCATCGAGGAGTGTTTTATAGTGAAGTATGCCATTCAAAAGTGCAGTGGTGTCATTATTTTCCATCATACCCACAACAGGAAGACGCTGTGGCGGCTTAACTACGGTGTGCCAAAAGGGACAAAATAATTTGCGGTTAAACACAACATAACATGTTACTTTTGGACGATAAACACATCAGGATTCATGCATTGATGCTGACAGCCATAGTGTTGGAAGGCTTCTCTGTAAGCAGCCCAGGCACTCTCTACTATTAGTGAAGCCTTGTTAAGCTTTTAAAGTCCATATACTGTGAGTGTACAGTAATAACTAAAGCACATTCACAGATGATTATAAACAAGTAAGATGGTCTCCCATCTCAACCAGTGAGAAGACATGTGCAACTTATTTTGTTGTGAATAATCAAACTGCAACTGTACTAGTGAGTATGGTTGCAAAGGGGTGGAAAATTTCTGGTAAATTTCCATTGGAAGTTAAGCTGGGGAATTTTGGAAATATTCCAAATTGGAAATTATGGAAATTTATGGGAATTAATTTGTAATTTAATGGAAAGGTATCATATCCAAGCATAAATATATGTTTTTTTATAAGCAGACATCTATCCAAAATAATACAATTAAAACAGATTTACTTGTAAGTAGAACTTTATCAAGTGTTAAATATTTTATTGAACAATCAATTTTTTCATTGAAGACCAAAATATGAATGTTGAGTTAAATATATCTCATCCCCCCCCCGACCCAACCCATTCAAAAGTTAACAAAAATGCAATCCCAACAAAGTCCCATTCAAAATGTTAAATGAAAAAGCATCTTCCCTCATGCTTCTCAAGCCTAGCCAGTGTGCTATGTGCATGTGATTGAGGAATAGCATAGATATTCAACTGTACTTGCATGAAATCTGGTTGTTTTAGTCAGGATTATGCTAGAATATATTTTACCCAATTTTATTTAAGGTCCCTATTAAGAGCCAACCTTCAATTTGGTAAATTCCTGGTTTATTCCCATTAATTCCTATAAATTCCTGTTAATTCCCATGGAAAGTTTCCAACTTTGAAAATTCCCGAATTTTGCAACCCTACTATTGAGTAGGACAATCCTTTCATATAGTCACAAATTACAACACATGTTGGCTGAGAACTGCTGCTCAAATGACTTAATGGTGGCTGGGTGATGATTGCAGGTACCTCAGCGCCCAGAGGGAGGCGACTTCTCTCCATGATATCAAAGACAAGCTGGAGAATGAGCTGGCCAGCAAAGAATCACTGCACAGACAGGTAAGAAACATCCCAAAGAATACAACTAAATTCATGAAACTTCTTGACACGTTTGATGGGGTTATATGCCCAGTTTGAGGATTCAGTATTGAAAATATCATAATTTGAAAAATCTTAATCTCTGATTGATTTTGTATGTCCCGTATTTTTCTTCAAACATTCACCTAATACTTCACATATGTGTCACTGTCTGCACTCAGAGTGAAGAAAAGAACAGACAGCTGCAGGAACGTCTGGATGAGGCCAAGCAGAAGCTCCAGCAGACTCTACAGAGGGCAGAGACGCTGCCTGAGATCGAGGCCCAGCTGGCTCAAAGAGTTGCTGCTCTCAACAAGGTGCTTTTTGTCCCCATGCTGCCTATGTGACTAACTCCATAACCTGGCACTTAATTCAGTACTTATTGTTACTTGTAAAGGATTATTATATCATGATCTGATCACTGGGCTTTCATGAATTCTACTTGCTGATCAAAACATCAGTTTATCACACCTCGTTTGAAAAATAGCTCTTAAGCTTTAATTGAATGTTTTCATTTTTTTGTGAACTAGAAATATTCTGATATATATTTCAAATTTAGGCGGAGGAGCGTCATGGGAACTTTGAGGAGCGGCTACGGCAAATGGAAGCTCAACTAGAGGAGAAGAACCAAGAGCTACAGAGGGTACTTCTTTAATTGTCTGTTCTTTGCTATCTTTTGGGTGTTAAGGATAGAAAATAAATTCAATCTTAAACGCCTCTCTTGTGGCTTTCTTTAATTCCAGGCAAGGCAGAGGGAAAAGATGAATGACGAACACAACAAACGCCTCTCTGATACAGTGGACAAGCTGCTGTCTGAGTCTAATGAGAGGCTGCAGCTCCACCTCAAAGAAAGGATGGCAGCGCTAGAGGAGAAGGTATCAAGGACAGTGGTTATTGGTTCGGCATGTTTTGTAACATTATGGAAAGAATGGTTTTAATGCGTCTTCTGCTTCTGCTCTGCTAGAATGCTCTCTCAGAGGAACTGTCCAACATGAAGAAAATCCAAGATGATCTTATAGCCAATAAGGTATTCCCCTGATGTTTTTTACTCTCCTAAAATAAGCTTAAGGAACAAGTATGAGCATCAACAAATGTTTTTATGCACTAACTTCAGCTTGTTTGAAGGAAAATAAACACTCTTCTCTACACTTTTCAATGGGACCCTTCAATTATTAAACACCAAACTTCTTTCAGTTCCTGAGAATTCCACTTTTTCAGCATAAACACAATGTGTAATGATTTCCAAAGCAAGGTTATTTTCCCTCAGAAAAAAAACAACTTTGTATACTTGTCTCCTCTGTGCTTTAGGAGCAGCTCCTTGCTGAGCTAGAGCGAATCCAATTGGAGCTGGATCAGCTGAGAGGCAGACCTGGCTCTTCTTACTCCAGGTTAGATACAACGACCCTTTAAAGGACTTTATTTTTACATGTCCTATATTTAGTGAATGTCCAAATCAAAACAAAGAGTCCTCAGGGTAATATATGTATAATGCTTCTTTTAAGTACAAATATTTGTTTACTACCCTGTTAGGCTGTATTGTACTTCCACTATTTTCCCCCATAAATTATTCATACTGTACTAAGAGGGTTTTGTTCTGGCTGAAAAATATGCAAATTTACAAATGCATTTCATTCGCATTGTCTGTTTTCATTTTATACCCAGAAAATGGGGACATTGTGATTTCATGTGCCGTGGCTTAACAATTGAATTCTTGATCTGACCTTAGGGCTGGCAGCGTGAGCTCACTTCCCTCCACCCTTTTCCGAAGATCTCTTCCAGGGAGCGCCTCAGAGCTGCGGTACCCCCAGGGTGGAGGCTCCCTCCCATCTGGCTACAGCAACACCTCTAGTGGGGTGGTGGTCAGAAGGACACATCATGGCCGGTGGGGGGGTGGTAGAGATGATGGTGGCAAGGTGTTGATCTCATACGAACATCATGATGATATGAAATTCTAGATTCAATTTGTTTTTGAGTCGATAAGTTAACTGCATTTTCCTCCTCTCAAGTATGGTGAGTGTCATAGCGGCTCTATGATGGGTCCTGGGTATGAGGGCGGTGTGGAGGGAGGCTGCTCTGACGATGAAGACGACAGAGAGACTCTGTTTGGATCGGAGCTGCTTTCACCCAGTGGACAGACAGATGTACAGACTTTGGCCATCATGCTACAGGAGCAACTGGAGGCAATCAACAAGGAGATAAAGTGAGCTTTATGTTGATGATCTCTATTTACAGACTCTGACCAATCATGTATTAGCAGGCTTTGGTGCATGCTTGTGGAGAGCAAGTATTGAGGGAAGGCAATCCGATGTTATGACAGGCTCTCATCTGCGATACTCTGTCTGATTATTAAGTATTGCTTACAATCAATCCCAGATATTAAACATTAACTGAGAATTAAAACCAATTTAAAACAAAGCTGCTTGACACTGTGCCGCAAAGGCCTATCTGTGTTTGGATTATCTGACTTCCTGGTATGTATCACCTGAACTTTCCATCAAAAAACAAGAATTTAAAAATAATTTTGCTTAACCTCTTCACAACAGGACCCACATAACTTGTATTTGTTTACTTTTTAATCTGAGTCAGGATTTACAGTATTTCTGCAAATCTCTGACTATTGAATTGCAAGTTGAATTGATTTCTTCTTGGGGTTAATACCACTGAAATAAGCCAGAGTTAAGCCTCTTTGTAACACACTATTAACAGTGAAACTGAGACTCACCAGAAACAGATGAATGAGCACCAGAAGAATTCTAGAAGATGTAATGATCCAAGAAATCGAAGAAAGCTTTTATTTCGCTGACATTAACTGGGGAGGCGAATTTTGCTCCACTTTTGATTTGAACACATGGACCTTTGCTGGAAGTTGTTTATCTCTAATTGCTGGCAACACTAGAATCCCATAAAAAGTAGGCAATCATCCCCAGACACAGATTTAGTTCTCAGAAAATTTCTGAGGGGCTCTGCAAACACTATTCCAGCCTATGTTTAAAACAAAGTATAAAGAGTGTGAAATGATATCTCTCATCTCCTCTCAGGCTCATTCAAGAGGAAAAGGAGAGCACAGAGATGAGGGCAGAAGAGATAGAGAGTCGGGTCAGCAGCGTGGCCCTCGATGCCTCACCTCTTCCACCCTCCTCATTGGGAGGTCGGGACAGTGTTGGGAGGGGTTATATGACTCCCTCCATCACCTCCTCCACTTTGGCGTCTCCTTCACCACCAAGTTCTGGACATTCCACGCCACGCCTGCCACATTCCCCTGCCAGGGAATCTGAAAGACAGGTACCATGTCGAAAGAGAAAATGTGCTTTTAACAAGGCTGATTTCGATACACTGACCCTTTTCTTTCTACCCTGCAGAATAGCAAAGAGGGTGAAGAATGCAGAGCATTGGCACTGATTGACTCCAACCCTTCTATTCCTCGAGCCCTAAGACTGGACCGAATGACGCACACTCATCCAGGAGCAGGCCTGGATGACCACCGTGAATTTCGCAGGTATGTTGAAGAAGGTATATTCACAAACAAACCTTTGAATTTGTAGAAGTTTATACCTGATTTCAATTCTTTTTTTAACTTTTTATTATTGTAGTCTGTCTGCTGATGGTGCCATCACTGCTAGCCAGGATTCCCTCCACAAAGCCAGCAAAAAGAAGAGCATCAAGTCGTCCATTGGTCGTCTCTTTGGCAAAAAGGAAAAGGGGCGGATAGGCGCACCTGGGCGTGAATCTGCATCTCTGGGTCAGTTACAGGGGACTGCACATTTCTTATTTTGTTGTTCTAGCTGTACTCTCTTTAATCTAAAAGAACCACAAATAGCAGGGCTGTTCGGAATGGTAAATATTGTTCTTAACCTTTGACCTCTATAGCCTCCACCCCCTCTGATGACCTGGGATCAGCCGACCCCTTAGGCCTGACTAAACTTGGTACTGGGACAGTGGAGAAAGACAGGCGTAGCAAAAAGAAGTAAGAACAGTCACCTTTCTGCATGCTTCTAATATTATTCAGAAAAATACAGTGTAATGTTACACCGATGACACCATTTTACACACGTTACGTGGAATGGTTGAATCTTTTCTCAAAAAATCTTCTACCATTTAAGAAGATATTCTTTGTTGATGTGTTTTGCTTGATCTGTTGGCTTCACTACTCAACACTGCCACCATGATTTCTAATGATACCGCAACATTTGTCTGCTCTTATTGGATGCCTTTTGGACGCACAGCTTCAAAGAGCATCTGCTCTTCCCTTGATTGCCTTTACTAAATTCAAACTGCTGCTAGGATTATGAGTGATTCAAGAAAAAAACGTCATAAACTCAGAATTCGGGACACCTAGCAGGTTCAGGGTTCATTTTCACATAGTAGTTTACAACCTTTGATGCTTTACATCAGGGCTATTCAATTAGATATTTGGTCGGGCTGGATTTTCAGACTAAGGACATTAGCTGGGACGGACATTTTTAGCAGACAGTGAGCAAAGTTAATCATTTAAAAGAAAAACAAATAGATAAGATAACAAACACACTGGATGTTTATTGACATATTGCCGCATCCAAAAGAGCATAAACAATAAAAGAGCAGTACCTAAACTAAACCTATGCTGAAATACTGCTTCTTTAAATTTTACATTACAGTTGCTTTCGGGCCACTTAAGGGTTGCTTTCGGGCCGCATGTGGCCCGCGGGCTGCTAATTGAATAGGGCTGCTTTACATGATCAGGCTTTCATTATATCAAGATATACTCACTCCCTATGCGCTTAGGTGCGTTCTGAGATTAGTTAGTAGTGGTTCTCTGGCTGTTCAGAAGCCTTACTGATGACTAAGTGTTTTATTTTTCTTTGCTTTTAAATCTCTTTGATAAGGATTTAGTTACACAGTAAGAGAGTTGCTTTAAAGGGTATGGCTTGGCAAAAATATCATGGTTTTCATCATCTCTGAAATTTAACCAGTCATACTTGTGTTTCTCCTCTCGCCCTGCCAGGCACGACTTGTTAGAGGAAGCCTGTCGTCAGGGTCTGCCTTTCGCCTCATGGGATGGCCCAACTGTTGTCACATGGCTCGAGGTACAGCATGAAACAGCCCTTTTAAACTTGGGACTCAGTTCAGGTCAGGGTATAGGTATAACGTGTCACTAATGTGTTTATATCACATCCTCACCAGGATACATCCAAACAGCTAGGGTTAATTTTAGAAATAGGGCTTATGTTAGGGTGCAGGCAGTGTATGCAGCTAAAAGTGACCCTCACTTGATAGTTTGTGAAGTATTATCATGACACTTACATCCTCTTTCTGTTTATCCAGCTGTGGGTTGGGATGCCGGCGTGGTACGTTGCTGCGTGTCGTGCCAACGTGAAAAGCGGCGCCATTATGGCTAACCTGTCAGACACAGAGATCCAGAGGGAGATCGGCATCAGCAACCCTCTTCACCGGCTTAAACTGCGCCTGGCCATACAGGAAATGGTCTCCCTCACTAGTCCGTCTGCACCTGCGAGCACTCGCTCTGTAAGGACCTGTGAAAGAAAGCACATTCTAACTAAACACAAACAAATACATCACGTAACAAATAATAATGATAACAAAGCAGTGCGTTTATATCAAGGAGGAAGACTTATCTTGTATTGGTTTGCTGTCTTTGCAGTCTACCAGTAATATCTGGATGACACATGCAGAGATGGAGTCTCTCACTGCGGCCACCAAACCAGTAAGAACATCACATTGCACTCTGAATGTAAACACGATGAAGTATTTTAGGATGTTAATTTATCTTGTTTTATAGAATTGTTTTGCCTTTTTAATTCCGAGCAAAGGTCTCCTGTTGATCAGCCTCTTTTCTTTGTCTTTGTCTCTGATTAGGCGTGTTTGGCTTCCCCTTGCCCTTACTATCCCCTTAAGATCTGTTTTGATGTAGTGCTTTTTCCAACTAATTCTCACTCACTAACAAAACTTTTCCCCCTTCTGCCCTCCCTCTCTTCTTCTCAATTTTGGTCCTGATTCTCTGTAACACACACGCAAACACACACTCCTCCTGGTGATCTGTCCTTCTCCTTGCAACTATCTTCCCCCTTTTTTTCTCACTGATTACTCTTCCTGCCTCAACCCAAAGGAGCAGAAGGAGTTCAGCTGGGACCAGGTGAGGTCAAGAGGAAAATGGATTTATCATTCAGCATAACATGCAGCGATAGGCTTTGATCACTTTGCATTTTAACACTATTCAGATCATCGAATCAAGCTCAGTCAAAATCTATTTATATTGCACCAATGCACAGCTAATGTTATCTCAAAAATGGAGAAAGTTACTCTGGAAAACTTACTTTTAACAGGCAGAAACCTTGAACGGAACCAGACTCATGTTAGAAAGATCTTAAATATAACATGTGAGCTAGAATAGTCTTAAATCCTTTATGACCTTCCTCATTTGTAATTTAAAACATTTGTATATGATGAGCTAGTGGTGGCAGACATTTAGATTGATGTGTCAGAGCGGGGTTAAACTGAATTACTCTCTTGTTAGATTGCTATAATGAAAGAAACACAGAAAGGTCTTGGAGAAGTACAAAGTCAAAGAGAAAATCCCCAATAATAAATCTTAAGTTTTTTATTTGGTAGCTTTATTTTGTTCTGCCTTAGAATAAAGTGTAAAATAAACTTAAGAACAGTATTAATATATCCATATCTATTGTCTTGAAATGAATCTTTATGAGCTGTATTTTAACTAAGGACTTCATGATTGGCTTACATACTTCTTTGCACCTTTTCTATTCATTCCATCTCGTCCATTGTCCTCCAGATCCTGGCCTATGGAGACATGAACCATGAGTGGGTGGGAAACGAGTGGTTGCCCAGTCTGGGTCTGCCACAGTACCGCTCCTATTTCATGGAGTCCCTGGTGGACGCCCGCATGTTGGACCACCTCACCAAGAAAGAACTGAGGGGCCAGCTGAAGATGGTGGACAGTTTCCACAGGTCTGAAACAAAGATTCACGGCTTAGTTTTGACTGAAATTCTCATTGTTGGAAGTAATTCCGTAGTTTTAAGACTCAAACATAGACAAAGTAAATAAAAGCAATTTTCCTCTTGGCTTTCAAACTGAAACCAATGTGTAAGAGCTCTAGAGCTGCCTTTTTTCCGTTGGACAGCAGGGGCGGCTGCATTGGTTGCAAAACGAGAAGAGATGATAAATACGCCTGTTATCATTCTACATCTGAATCATGATGTTAACTCTTTATTTTGGGACTCCACCAGCAGAAAAGTCAGCATAAATCAGCATGGACTTTGGGGTTTGTTGCCAATAATCAACATAGGTGCATTTCGACCAAGAGTTCCAGGGTCTTTTAGCCCCCAGAACTACTTTCCCGGAACTAAAAGGTTCCTGAGCCCCCGTTGTTGTCAGCATTTCGACCATGTGCAAAAGTCCCAAGTAGATTGTGCAAATCAGGCCACTGACATATGGAGAAAAAAAATTATATTAAATAATATTTTTAAATCTTAACTCCCAGGAACTCCCTCTGTGTTTCAACAACTGTGTTAACTCCACAAACACAGTTGCGTTCAACCGAAAGTCCCAGGACCTTTGAAAAGTCCAACCCCCAAGCAGGGGCTTTTCAGGGGGGAGATTATCTACCCCTGAACTAAATTTAGACCCTAGTTCCTCCAGTCAAAATGCATGTAGTTCAGGGGTAAAGTCCCTAGTTTTGGGGTGAAGTTCCTGTGGTGGAAAAACGCCTTATGTAAACAAAAGACCTTCCAGGTAGAATAGAAAAGTATCAATGGGTTTCAAAACTGTTGTCCAAATATGGTATCTTCTGGCCCCAAAAACCAAGATGGTGCCATCCAAAAGTAAAACAGCCATTTCAAAAAAACAGTGGGAGACCCAGTGGTGTCACTTTTTAAAAGGGCTCTGCTCACTACTTCTTTTCTGCAACATCCTCTAGCTTGAATAGAGAAACTGACAGATTTTATGGAAGCTATAAATGTACATCTCTAACTTACAGGGTGAGTCTTCACTATGGCATCATGTGCTTGAAGCGCTTAAACTACGACAGGAAGGAGCTGGAGAGGAGGAGGGATGAGAGTCAACACCAGAACCAAGGTGAGGGATCTCTATGACATCACATCAAATGTTTTGTTCATGCTTTTATGCTCTAAACTGAACTGCCTCTCTTTCTCCCTCTCCTCAGATGTGATGGTTTGGTCCAACGAGCGAGTGATGTGCTGGGTGCAGTCTATAGGTCTGAAAGAGTTTGCAGACAACCTATTAGAAAGTGGAGTGCACGGGTCCCTGCTGGCGCTAGATGACACCTTTGACTACACTGACTTAGCCCTTTTGCTCCAGATACCCAATCAGAACACACAGGTACCCTTCTGTGCACAACAAAACATCACAAATACATGAATAATACCTGACTCTCAATTGGTCTACCATAAAACCTTGATTAGAAGTCACACCAATATATAAGACGCATTCTGTTTTTGTTGTCTCTCAGAGGGGAAGAGGTTAAAACTATCTAACTGTGTGAAAAATGTATTGCATTCAACAAAGTACACAATGTGCAGTTTATGTGCAGCTGTGTAGCTCTCTTTTGATAACATCATGCAGAGTTTGTTATCCTGCTAGCTACCAGTACAGTAGATAAACTGAGCCTACGTTAACTTAAGGTTCGAACCCACTGTCTGCCACCAATTCACCTGGAGTGCAATAATTACAATCTAATGAAGGAGAAAATCAGTTAAAAAGTGTTGCCATCTCGGGGCGCTGGTGGCCTGGCGGTCTAAGCACCCCATGTACAGAGGCTATAGTCCTCGTCGCAGAGGTCGCCGGTTTGACTCCCGGCCAGTCGACCATTTGCTGCATGTCTTCCCCCGCTCTCTACTCCCCACATTTCCTATCTCTCTTCAGCTGTCCTGTCAACAAAGGCAAAAAAGCAAATATATAATTTAAAAAAAGAAAAAAAAAGTGTTGCCATCTTGCCATGTATCCAAACTTGCTTTGAGCAGCGAAGCAGCTGCTTGTTATTCACAATGAATGGGAGCAAATCTCAATTGCATCAGGTCACGAGCAGCTGCACTGGCAATCATGGTGGCACATGATAAAGCCAGTATGTTGCTATGTTCTGGGTGAAATGCGGTTGAACAATAAAATACCTCTCTTTGCGTTTTGTAATGGTGCATTGGCCACACTGGTGTCACACTTATAGCTGAAAAAAAGATATGAAAAGTACATCTTGTACACAACATTTTATGGTATTTATGATTTTGTTTGTTGTTGTTCTTTCAGGCAAGGCAAGTCCTGGATAAGGAGTACAATGCTCTCATCTCCATGGGAACAGAGAGGAGGCCAGATGAGGTACAGTAAAGCAGACCATCAGTACTCAATCAAAGATGATCCCTCCAGGCTGAAAGAGAGACTTTGATATGGTTATAACCTTCTTGACACAGACTTTTTCTTGACATTAGGCTTTGCATGCATGCACTGCTGCTGGTACATTGTTGCCATGCCTGATTGGTTCAGCTGTGTTTACACCAGTGTTAATTACTTAGTTACAGTATTTAGGACTAAAAACTGCAACTGTGGTGTAATGTCACAAATAACCCTGTTTGCTCAAATACTATATTGTTTAACCCCACTACTACATAATGATTAATCCTGGATGTCAATGACTGTTATTTTTAACCACTGGTGTTGTTTAATCACCTCTGCAGGATGGCACCAAAACATTTACACGGTCACCATCATGGAGGAAGATGTTCAGGGAGAAGGACCTGCGCGGGATGACTGCAGACTCCTCAGAAACATTACCTGCCAACTTCCGTGCCTCCGCCATTGCGACTCCCTCTGTTACCCTGAGAAAAGTCCAGAGTGAAGGTGAGGAAATGTAGCTCACAGCGACGGAACGAGTAAGCCAGAATATTGCGAAATACTTCTCAGTGATGTCTTTCTATGACTCGTGATCAGTCAGGCTATGTTCTAACCAGCTGAGATAAACATGCTTTAATTAAAAAGCCTGTGACTCAGATTCAGCAGCTGTCTGATCAGTACGAGGTCTCCGAACCCAAGGAAAAAAGTGTTTCATCCTGTTTACCTTTCCCATTTACAACGCTATGCTTTTAAGACAGTGTGTGTGACATAAAGACTTAAATTTTCACAACCTTCCAGGCTGCCATATTAGTTTCAGGCAACACCATCTGTAGTAAATCCAGCTTATGGAGATTAAAGGATGATGTTTACAATGTTTATTTCTTAACATTAACATTTAGTGGTTGTTTGATCATCACCCGGTAAGAAACCAAAAACAGAAACATCCCACAGTTATCATTTTTGTGGGATATGGAGCTTTGTTTTGTTTTTCAGCTGTGTTGTGCTTTAACTTTTTTTAAAAACCTCATCATACAGATATGAGAAACTACGGGTAGTCAATCACCAACATGTTGTTATGTTCGTTTCATGGGCACAACAATAATGTTCCTGGGTCAATTTGACCCGGGGCATATTTAATGATTCAAAAGTGTCCAATAAACATTTTTTAAATCTCATTATTAACTCCATTACTAACCATTTAAATCAATATTTAGTGCAATGTGTTTTTTAGATTTTTGAACTTTAAAATGGGTCAATTTGACCCGCAACATAACAGGAGGGTTAAGCCATAAATGTCAGATAGTTTCCCTGACGTCAACATTTTAAATTAAATTCCTTGAACTGTCCCACATGCCTGTGCTATTTCAGGTAACTCGAGAGAGTACGGTTTATGTTAAGCTAAGCTTATCCTATCAAAAAAAACTCCCACATACCACCCAACTACCAAACATACAGTATATATTTTTCTTAGCAAAGTTTTGGTTTCCTAATTCTTTAAGGACTAAACCTTCTGTATGTCCAAAGGCCCCATTTAAAGTACCAATCCAAGATAATGTCCCACATTGAAATGTAAAGAAGCTTCTAGCAGGCTGCTGAAACACAACCCAAATAGTCGATTTCAATAAGTCTTGCTTCTGACAAGTCCAATAGCCAATCAGGGTTTTAGGACTGCAGGGTGACTACTGGGGTGGTCAATGTAATACTAAGCATATCATGGCCTTTTATATGTACATTGGCAATTTTCCTCTCAATTGTTGGAGTTAAAGAAGAATTGTGGGTGTTTTTAGTGGCTCTTTTGAATAATTTGTTTGGTTCTGTTTTTTCATACTTTAAAGTAATCACTCATTACTTTTTCTCACCATCAGTAAACTCTGGTCCGAGAGGGGAGTCGGCGTCTGTGAGGACATATTCCTGCTAAAAGACAAGCACACCAGGTGAGAAAGCACCCTCACTGATGATTGTGATCTGAAGCTAAAAATTACCTGAGTGAACTCAAATCAAATGTTTCATCTCAGCAGGAGCTACTGTGGTTCTTTACTTGTTTTTTTGCTCCTGTTTATAGAAACCCTCATCTGTCATACTAATCCAAGGAAAAAAGACAACAACACATTTTTGAAGAAGAAAAAAACTGGTGATAAAAATCAAAAATGGACAATAGAAGATGACCAACAACATTCGAGGCAGACGCCTCAAGGAATCAAAGACACTGAGTGAATGCTTTCTGAAAAGATGTTAATGAAATAAATAATGAGTGAATGTCTGTTTATCCATATCTCTCTCTCTCTCTCTCTCTCTCTCTCTCTCTCTCTCTCTCTCTCTCTCTCTCTCTCTCTCTCTCTCTCTCTCTCTCTCTCTCACTCCATCTTTCATCCATAGTTGTGGCATGATGCTGTTTGACTCTGTAGAAAGTGGCCTGTAGAAAGTGACCATCGTGAATACATCTTCTGTTTTTTGAGTGTGAGATGGCACTATTGACACAACGAATTTATAGTTTTTTAAAATGGAGAATGCATTCCTGTTCAGATAAAGAGAACAACACCCCCGACACGCATCCTTGCAGGCGATTTAGACTGATGAGAGAACATACTCTGCCTAGTAACAACAACAAAAAAGATTATTTGGGTTTGGGGAGAGGGAGGTCTTGAAAAAAAAGGTCAAAACGGACTCAAAGGAAAAGAGACGTATGTTCTTAAGCCATAACAGACATGAGATGCACAAATGTGAATAGGACAGACAATGAGACAATTAGCAAAGTGCTTTTATGACAAAATCCTGTTCAAACCGGATTAAAAAAAAGAGTTAAGCATTTGTGTTAATATGCATGCCAAAATCAACCATTTTAGAGTGAACGTCATGATATCAATCATCCAATGATGTGGAAGCCTGGGGACTTTGTAAAATGTGTGTACTTTATCATTTTTTATGATAACTGCTATTGTATGTATGTATGTATGTATGTACAGTATGTATGTGTGTGTATTTAACTGTATGTTCATTTCATACTTAGTTTTAAGACTGACTGTAATTTCATTTCAGGTTGAAAAAGGAAATATGTTTTAAATTATGGACATTTAAGATATGCTACTTGTATGTGTACATTTTGAGAAAAAAAATCAAATTGTGTTATGATTTTAAATTCATATTATTGGAGAGTAGTGATGATAATTGAATATAATATGACAATAAATGATGATGATACTGATTGTAAAAGCTGTAATTAAAAAACATACCTGTAAAATGCTGCCGAAGGAGTTCTTTGCAGTTTCCTCCCCGAAAAAGTTACAGGTGTCAGATAAGTGGCTACGGTGGCCCTGAAAGTCAACTTATCAAAAAAACACATCATAAATCAGAAAATACTTAACGTCATGCAAAAACATTTCACACAACATAAAAGCACAAAATCACAAAGTATTTCATTAATCACAAAAACATTCTGAAAATGCTTAAATAAAAAGATGAGAAATATTGCATGAAATAATGGAATTGTTTGACTTTTTGATAGGACCCACACGCACACATATATATGTACACAAGTCCAAATCAGACAAATTACTTGACTTACTTTGACTCCATATAGAAATATTCAATTGTATCACTGATAGTCCTATGTGCTTCTGTAAGTCATATTTTGAATCATCAGTGTCACTTTTAGTGTATTTTATAACGGGGAAAAAAAGGAAACTCTGAAAGAGCCAGAACAACTATCACTCTCTTGATGATGTCATGCTAACGCTGGTGAGGCAGTTTTTGAACACTATAGCACCATCTCCTGGTTGAGTCTCTCTTAAACTATATTGTAATTTTATTGATAGCATGAATTCAGATTTATCTAAATCAAAAAACTACGGCCACAAAATATCTATGCACTTAACTTAAGCAATGATACCTTTTCCAAAGAGAGACCCTCAACAGTGTAGAGCAGGGGTTCCCAAACTTTTCAGCCTGTGACCCCCAAAAAATAGATGCCAAAGACTCGTGACCCCCACTGTCCCTCAAAGTGATTTAATGTGGCTTCATTTAGCTGGTCTGCAGAAAATGACCCGACCTATATGAGCATGTAGCTGTGTTTCCTCTGCCTTTAAGATAAGATTAGATAAGATAAGATATACTTTATTGGTCCCCCATTGGGGGAAATTCGTTTGTTACTGCAGCTTACAACACAGGACAGGGGAAAACAATAATGTACTAACATAGTTAAAAAAATATAATAACAATAATAATAGCAATGATGAAGGTAAAATGTAATATAATAAAATAAAATAGAATAGAATAGAATAAATACAATAGAATAAAATATGGCAACTATTACAGATGAACCTACTACTACTGATGCTTTTGATAATTAACTGTTCACTAACCATAAACTTAGGAGTCATCTGGAAAGACAGAAAACGTATTACATTTGCTACTTTCAAGGTTTTATTTCAAGTTAAGCTACTGTTTTTGTCGATATTTTTTACTATAAATGGGTAAAATTTACTAGTTTTAAAAAACTTTTTTCATTTAACTTTTTTATTGCATGTTTTCAGTATGTCTTTGTTCACCACAAGTTAACGAATTGAATATAAGTAATACAAAACCAACAAAGAGAAAAAATAAATGAATACAAAAAATACAAACACAACAATGATAATAAAGGAATAATCATAATTAACAGTACAAACAAAAAAGGAAGATAAACATAAGAAAATAAGCTAAATAAACAAAAATAAATAACAATAATAAATATCTTTAGATAAATGAATAATTAAAGAAAACATTCTGGAAGACATCTCACAACCCCCCATTTGTGTCTCGCGACCCCCCAGGATGTCCTGCCCACACTTTGGGAACCCTGGTGTAGAGGCTTGATAATTAAATGCCAAATGTTTTTTGTCAAAATGCTGAAATGCTCCTATTGATGTCATGAATGCTTGTTTCTCCAGAGGCTTAGAAGACTCGTTAAATGTAAAAACACGTCATGACTTCTTACTGTGGCTTTAGGACTCTGTTTTGATTGACAGCTAAATAAGTGAGTAATTTTTATGTGACCACTTCAGACGCACCACAATGAAATGAAACAAGTGTTAATGCACTCTGAAGAGAATCTTGATCACACACTAACCATTTCTAATCACGTGTGTTTACGATCTGACGTAGAGCCTCTCTTGTGACTGCACAGCTGCTGTCACATAAACACTTGTCTTCTGCTTGGAAATCAGTTTCACCCACTCCTTCCCTCCTCCTTCTCACAAATGCTCACACTTGTTAAATAAGGTAAACACCATAAACCTTCACTCAGACTTGTTTGTTATAAATTATCCAGCAGATGCGTAGAGTGATCTGTTTGTGCTGCGTTCTTTTGCTGTGGTGAAATGTGTGTATTTTTAAAGGGGATGTCTGGACAGGAAATAACTGGGTGACGTGTGACAAAGCATTTTTGCAGTTCCTTTTGAATGTGAGTCAAAATTAGGCATCTAACTGTGTTTTAACCTTTTAAAAAAACTAAATAAGGTAACTAATGGTGCAATTTGGGAATTTAGAAACAAGTGGGACATTTAAAATGAATGACTTTACTAAAGAAACAAAAAGGCGTATTTGATTTCAAAACTATTGTTTGTATAGAAGGGGTAGAACTCTTCTTGTAGTTTCATTCTTAAAGGCACGATGAGGACTTTTTAATTAATTTTGAAATAGCGCCATTATTCTACTGATGTTTCTCCATGACCTACAAAGTCAAAGGAGACATCAGTGATATGATTGGTTGTTTCTTAAAGTTTAGTCTTAGTGCCTGTGTTTGAGTTGGATTTCTAAGTTTAGCACAAGCGGCAACCTCCAGTCTAAAAATATGAGTCCAATGCGGAAGTGCTAAAAACTGCAGTTCATCAAGGATCCGCTTGAGGCTGGCTCCGGAAGTACCAGAAGTCACATACACACCAAAAAAAAGCCGATCTTTACAGCAATGTTACAATGTTGCAATGTTACAATGTCATTTAGCAGACGCTTTTATCCAAAGCGACGTACATACGAGAACAAGAACAACACAAGCAAAGATCTAGACAAGAGGAAACAAGATCGGTACAGGTAACAAAGTGCTTCAAGTCCATTTGGGTGCAGGTACTGCCAAGCAGTGTAAAGGCAATGCATTTAGTAAATACGGATTTTTTTTTTTTTAAATGAAATGAAATAAACTGGTTCAAAGACGACTGTAGTCGATAGCTCATTTCTCAATCAACACACACTGTAGGAGGGGTGAATTTTTTTCTAACGTGGCAATTTCGAAGATATTGAGATTACGAGTCTTCTAATGAGAGGCACAGCTGAATTGATTGACAGGCGGGAACACTGTAGCTGTTGGCTAGGAGGCTCAAAGCCCGCCTCTTTACATCACAATTGCTCCACAGCAGCAATATGGCTGCCAATGACGATTGGCCTCAAAACAGCGCTTCAGAAACAGATGGGTGACGTTACGGATACCACATCCAGATTTTATACAGTCTATGGTTTGGCAGTAAGAAGTAATGTTGCCTTCATCTGGGGTTGTTCTTTACCATGTTCACGATAAGAGACCAAATTAATGACCCCATATATTATTTACAACATTCATGATGGAAGTTTTCTAAAAGCTTTGAGTTCACAAGATGTAATGTGCCTGATAATGTTTCCAGAAATGGCAGAACCAAGCGGCAAACTACAGCCACAAGAATTGAAGCCAATGTGGAAGTGTTAAAAACGGAAGTTTTCTTGGCCTGAGGCTGGCTCCGGAAGTACTGGAAACCACATACACACCAATTCAAAAAAGATAATCTTCACAGCAGAAATAAACATGTTTACAGCCTGGTACAAATATCAAGTGTAGTCTGAATAGCTCACTTCTCTATCTGCACACACTGTACGGGGGGTGAATCTTTTCATAACGCAGCACTTTCGAAGATACTAAGATTATGAGTTTATCGTTATCTAAGGCATAGCTGACCTGATTGACAGGCCCAAACACTGTGGCTATTGGTGAGGAGGCTTAAAGCCCGCCTCTTTACTTCACACTAGCTTCACAGAAGTTTGGTTGAGTTCAGCATTTCCAATATGGCTCCCGCCGACTATTGGCTTCCAAACAGCGCCTCAGAAGCAGGTGGATAACGTCAAGGATACTACATCTATTAATTATACAGTCCATTGGTGGAACCCAGAGAATTTATTTTTATTTCGTAATTTTTCTACATAATTTTAAATATTTTCAGTGAAAATGTTGGCTACACTGTAACGTGTAAAGCCATGTAACAACATCCCTTTTGTCATGTAGATGTAATGTTCCTTATTTTTAAAGTTCTATTTTGGGCATCTTTGCCTTTATTGGATAGGAAAGCTGGAGAGAGACAAAAAATCTGGCCGTCATGTAAACAGGCCGGGAGTCAAACCTGCAGTGTTTCTCTTTACGTAATATTTTGTCCTCATGGCTGGTAATAGAGCAGGAGCATTGTCTTAGATGGAGAAACTCTTCAACAAGGGCTTTGCTTGGTTAAAGAGAAAAACGGCTATGAACAGAATTAAATGTTTATGTCGTCCTGCAGCATCATTGCTTTTTGAGGACAAAAGAGAGAATAATTCAGGCATTTATCAGGACCCCAGGGCACACACCATGACAATGGGGCAGTGACAGATAATGTTACAGCTGTATGTGTGTTCACCTGCTGAAAGCTAATTAACAATAATTAATATGTGTAGAAAGGTTTGTGGTTGTTAGCTGATATTTTTACGTACCTACAAATCCATACATCACTCTGCATCCTACTAATAGTTGTCTAGAACAGAGAAAGGTTGTATTACAATAAAGACCCATACATTTGCTTCCACAAAAATTGGACGCTTTGCTAGGAGCTACAGCTTCACATCCCTGGGTGATGTGCTCATGGGAAATGCAGTCATCTCACAAAAACAGGACTGATTCGCCCAAAGTGGTCACCAGAATTAACACAACATGAAAACTCCTCACAGTGCCTTTAAGCTGGAAATTAATTTTCACAGATCATACATATTGTGATAGATTTTTTCACAACCATTTAGAAGCATCTTGAACTTTCCTTAATAACATACCTGAAGAGTATTGAAAATAGAAACTGTGGGAAACATCACATCACTATTTACCCTTCCTTTCAAGTGCTAGTCCGCCGGCTGGGTTTGATCCCACCTAAACGTTTTGAACTTTCACGAGTGGCTCTTACGGTAAGAGACCCGGAAGAAGCCCATACAAAGAGTTTAAACAGAGGTCTTCCTCTCTACATTAAATCACAGTTCAATTATGTAGAAACATCTGACTCACATGTTTCACTCAGGGAGAGGGACCTCCTTCTTCAAAGTCCTTTAAAAGGGCCTGAAACATGCCTCTGTTTAGAATCAAATCAAGCAGAACTAGCTTCAGTCAAAATCTCTATTTACTCTATTTATTTTTTGATATTATAAAGATATTTATTTCTTATTTATTCCGTATTTATCTTGTTTTTGGAGATGTTTGTGATTCTGTATGCCTCAGTCTCTTACCTGTCTGCGTTCTTCTTTATCGTCTCACTACCTTTCTCTATGGCATTTTATCTCCCTGACTCTGACCCACTTTTAAACTTCAATAATCAAGTCAGAGAGGTGCACCTCTACACAGGTATTTATAATGCTGTTATTTTGGTAATTTTGTAATATGTTTGATAAAAAATGGAATACAATTTTAAATGTGCAGATTTATTTCTCCCTATTGCAGATAATCACAGAAGTGGGAGGTATCTGCAGATGACCATGGATGGGAGAGTGTCAGGAAGTGATGCTCAGAGCCTTAACAGTGAGTATTTGACTTATAAATCAGTAACAGACAGCATATGCGGGACCAATCTGCACCGAGACTAAATGTAAAGAAGACTCATCTTTTAATGTCTCTGTGTTTGCAGGTGTGATGGAGCTCAAATCAGTCAAACCAGGAAATATAGTCATCAAGGGACAGTTGTCTTCTCTGTTTCTGTGTATGGACGGTGGAGGCCTTTTAAGGGGGCAGGTACAGAGAGCTAAAAATAAAGCATAATATTCTGAAGTCTCTGTCCTTAATGTCCCTCACCAAGCACTTACTTATGTTGTCACTTTCAGAGGCACTACGTGGAAGCTGACTGCACTTTCACAGAGCTGCTCCTGGCAGACGGATACACTCGTTTCCTCTCCTCACACCATCAAGTCCCAGTGTCTTTGGCATCCAAACACTCCCCGGACCAACACTCGGTCCCCTTCACTCGGTTCCTACCGCTCAGGAATTCTTTGGCAGGCCAGAGTACGTCTGAACAACCACCAAACAGTGAGAGATATTTCAACGTGGACTCTGGTGATCTTTTTGGAATGGGTCTAAACACTGTGGGTAGTCCTCAGTTCTCCGTGGACAACTAAAGAACAGATCTAAAACTGTGGATGTGCCTTCTAAAAATACATTTCCAATGACCTGGTTCAACCTGCAGACTTGTTGTTTTTTTAATCTCGATTCTCAACATGTTTCTATGACAGCACTTTAAATACGTATAGTTATTACTTACTTATTTATTAATTGTGAGTTTAAATAGCTATTTAAAAACTATGTTATTTATTAAGTGATTATAATTAAATGTATTAATGTGTCTTGAGTTCTAAACAGTCATGTTGACTGAGATTTTAAGTGACCCTTGCAGTTTCTCTCAGTTTGAAGTTTCTTAAAAGTCCATATTGTGTCATTTATGTTGTGCTACTGTATCACTCTGTATGAGAGAAGCCCTGAATTAAAATAAACATGTTGGAAATGTCATATTTGTTTGTGGGTCATAAATAATTCAGCAATCTGAAAACATAAATCCACATTTCAGGAAAAATAATTGTACAGAATGAGATTAACTTTAACTGAGCAATGACTAAATGGTGAGGAAGCCTGTTTGTGGAAGCAGGAGCGCCCTCCAGTGGAAAAATGAGTAATAACTCAAGTAGAGCTTAACATGTTTGGGTTGGGGAAATGTAAGACAAAGTTTGGTTGTCATATAAACAGAGAAGTTTAGGTGTTGTGTAATTCATCCTGTAAATTCCACCATGCTAGACAGCTGCCATGTTCATTCAAAGTTACTACAGTCAAGAGTGGGTAATAATAAGAGCAAGAGTAAAATATATTTGCAAGGATCAATCTTGCTTTGTGTTGGACTGAGTCTGGTTTGTGAAACTTGCCATCCATGTTCTATGTCATTTTGTGCTGTTTTTCTGTTAGTGCCAAACAATTACTAAGGAGACTGCTGCATTTGTGGACTGCAGTTGTATTTAGTTTCAGATCCACTGTCTCCCAATGTGGGAATCCTAATCAAAAATGGACCCTGTGGGAAATTGCACCTGGTTGATCTCCGAGACATGGATATTTTATGTGCAGTATCGGTTCCTTTTCACTGACTGCTGTCCCAGTAATAAGAGATCATGTTTTCTATCCCACGAACACTTCACTCACCTTTACTGACAAATAAACTAACATCAATAACACACATCATTGAGTCAGTTTGCACTTCCAGTGTTGGTGCTGCGCACATACCTTCCGTGGGTCATCACAGTGATCGAGTGGAAAGTCTTATGTGTTCCAGTGAAATCGAGAGCAATGTTATAGGAAGCTTATAACAGCTTAGTAGCAGTGGAAAAGGTCAGTCACAGCCATGCATCGTGACACACAGATTAGACCTGGCTAACTTCAGAGACTAAATGTTTTGCTAAGAAATACAAAAGTCACAGCACTTAAAGCTGCTGTGAGGAACTTTTTATTTATATCCATTTTGGCGCCCCATTGTGGACAAAGTGATACCTCTTATCTCTTGCTATGTACATGCAAAAGTAGTGTTTTCAACAAAAACCTCACCCTTCTGTCTTTTAACAGCCAGATTTATCACTCAATGTGATTATTTGCCATGAAAAGAGAGGAAAAAAGCTGTTTCTAAAGCCAAATGTCAATCATGTGGTCTGACACCTAACCCCTCTGAGTGGTATAAGGCATTAAAAATTACAACAGAGAAGGTATCAGTGTTGTTGTTTATGGTTTTGTTTGCTTTTGAAGGTCTTAAAGAGACATCAGTGTTGGTTTCAGTCTGTTTCTCAGCTGGGGAAAAACTCCTCATAGTGCCTTTAATGATCAAGTATTATGATCAAGTGTTATTGTGCTTCTATAGTTTGTGTACATTTAAATGAAACCATGACTCTTTCATGAAACAATTTTTCAATGGGCATGAATAACACCACTCCTTTTAAGAAAATTAATAAAATATAATCTTTATTAAAAACACTGTGTGCGGAGTTAAGTTGGTAAATACAGAACTGTTGCCTTAGCTATCCAAACTTTCCTCTACACTGTGCATCAGCTAACAGAGTTGTATTACAGCATGATAAAGGTCATGTCTGTCGCTTCAGGTCGCATAAGCCAAAACTACACAAATGTGAACTTTGTGCATAAGTTACACAAGAATGTAAAGAATGAGGGGTCGGTTTACGAGATCTGAGTCCACACAAAATGACGGCGCTTCTTCTGCTACTGCTGGTGTTTGGTTTGTTTCTGATGAGACGTGACATGTAGACTGGCGATAATCTATCAGCTTCCACTTCAAACACAAGGTCACAAAGTGACAATACTAAGACATCATAGTTTTGAGGCAAAGAACAGACAGTCAAAAGTCATTTTTCATCTCAAACACAAACTGATTGCGTTAATAAATAACAGCTCATATTTAATCATGACCCTGAGAATATAAAACTTACTCTTTTTCTGCTTTTTAAAAGCTTTATCATACAAAATCACCTTTAAGCAACATTTATCTGGCTGGTGCTGTAATAAATACTTATAAATGATGGTAATTAAATGCTAAACAAAATTAGCCAGTTCCTCTGGATGAGTTGCTCTTTTTTCTCATTTCTCTCCTCAGGACCTTCACGCTCATGAATTTTCATCCTGCTTTTCCATTCACTTTTGTAATCCGACTCTTGTGTCAGATGTTATAAAACTACACTTGTGTTACCAACGGTTCCCTCAAATACATATTTCCTCCTCTGAACTCTGGGCTCTGCCCGGCACACAGTCCACCCAGCAGAGTCCCGTTCAAAGGGTTGCAGATGCCCTCAATTGCATAATAATCTACCTCAGGATCTCTCTCCTCTTCAACGGTCCCTCCCCCCTCGGGTTCCTCATCCTCTAACACACTCTCGACCTGGTTGTACTCGGTTTGATCCACACACTCCGTCTCACGATGGTAGAAGTAGCTAAAGTTGGACACAATGACGGGAACTGGCAGTGAGATGGTTAGCACACCAGCAATGGCGCACATTGAGCCCACTAGCTTACCCCACACTGTCTCTGGGTACATGTCGCCATACCCTACTGTTGTCATGGTGACAACAGCCCACCAAAAGGCATGCGGTATGCTAATAAAGGCTGTGTTGGAGTGGTCGGCCTCTGCAAAGTAGATGGCGCTGGAGAAGAGGATGACACCAATAAACAGGAAGAAGATCAGCAGGCCTAGCTCGCGCATGCTAGCCCTCAGAGTCTGACCTAGGATTTGGAGGCCTTTAGAGTGACGGGACAATTTGAAGATCCTGAACACCCTCACTAACCTGATGACTCTGATGATTGCTAGGGACGTGGCCGGTGTGGCATCGTTGTCCTTGGCCAACTCTGTTCCCAGAGTGACAAAATAAGGCAGAATGGCGCTGAAATCAATGATGTTCATGACGTCTTTGAAGAACTGAGTCTTGCTCGGACAGCATAGGAGGCGCATTATGAGCTCAAAGGAAAACCAGCATATGCACATGGTCTCCACCAAGAAGAAGGGGTCATGGAAAACACTTTGTGGAAGAGGCATGGTCTCAGATATGTTCTTGGCCATGGAGTGGTACCTGTAAAAGTATTCCTAAAATAAAAGAGACATAACAGAGAGGGAAGATGTTAAACTCTCTGGTTAAGTATAACAGAAGTATCACCACAAAAAAATGATACAGAATATTGTAGGGTGTGTGATTATGCAAATAGTTCTTTGAACTGCAGTTTATATAAACAGGGCATCCATAAGGATATGCTGTTACAAGTCACATATTTTCCTCATCCATTTTTAATCTCCACTCTTAGTACATATAAACATCTTAGATACTACATATTATTCATTGCTGTTTTTTAGTGGGATTTTTCTTGCTTAGGACTATCTCAGGTTGCAAGTGTATTCTAGGAAGTTGGATTGATAGATTTGTTTCATGTCACATGCAGAGGACATTGTCATTTTCATTGGCCTTGAACTTCTTTTTCCCCAAGTACCCTGAAATCACCAAACTAGTTTCCCCCTTGGCTAGCATGCTGCATTTTAACATCTTTCATTGAGAGGTTAGTGGTGACAGGCAAAGGCTTTGTTCCAATTCCATTGCTGTTTACTATGCAGATATAAAAGTGTTAATTTCTCAAACTACTCCCTTAAATGACAGGCAATTACTTTATATTAGTGTTTTATGGTTTTAAAACCTGTTACATGTGTTTGAATAAACTACATAAAGTCTCAGAATGTTGTCCACCATCCCACTGGCTCCCACATTGGACGACATCATAAAAGCGTTTGACATTTGTGGTTTTATGTTTCATTCATAGCTGCCCCTATCTCCTTTTCAGCCCACCTGTCTCTCCATCTTCCATGACAGTTAGTGTTACATTCAACATTCAAGCACTGGATAGTGGCTGTTTAAGACATTTTAAAAATAACATAGAGTTATTTCAAAACGCATTACGCAGCTATAAAAGGATCAGTTCAGTATGCTGTAATGGGTGGTGTGTAATGTATTTAGAGTGTCAGGGAAGTTTAAATAAACCTGGAGTGTTTCTTTTGACTTTCAGTAGCAGGTCAGTGACAGTGTTTATTACTAAAGGTAGAAATCTATGTGTTGATCCGCTCCAAGGGCTCTCCTAAGACTAAATATAACCCCGTGAGATCTCTGAAGAGTAACATGAGAGTGTCTAGCTGCACTGCTGCTCATCCATCTCCACCTTCGTCGCTATTCCATCTCTCCCTGCGGCCTCTGCAGCCGTGTAATATTGCCAATGCGGTTCAATGGGTCTGCAGCAGACTTGGACCAGAGTGAGTTACAGTAGTTTTCCTGGCAGTCCCCCCCCCCCTCAACCTTGTGCTACCGGGCCTAGCAAAGCAGTCCTGGAAGAATGTGTTAACATGACCCCACGTACACTCCTTATCCTGTGAGACCTTTTAGTCTCCAGTTCTAAGCCATGGGAAGGCTTTGGCTCACCTTTGTGTTTGTGTTTGGTCACTTGTGTGACCTTTCAATAACACACCTTACAGTCTCTTCACCCTGTCTTCTCCTTCTCTCCTTGTATTAGTATTCAAAGCCCCTCTACTCCCTGTACCCTTTAGTGCTTCCTGAATCTGAGTGTATCAAATTTAACAGCCGACTAAAATAATCACAGCATAAGCTTCCCTGAGTCTCTCTCACTCTCCTCTGGTCTGCTTCCAGACACATTGGCAAACGCTTGTACCCATGTCAGTGCTTTTTTTTTAACACACTGTAGTACTCACAAGTGTGTGTTTACCTAAACACCTGCTTCCCATGAGATCAGGTTTCTGTCTCAGAAAGACTGTGGAAAACATCCCATTCAAGTCCTCATACCCAGGTGGTATATTTGGAAAATGTGATAGTTTTACAGCTAATATTCACAGTAATGCTAATTAATAATAAGCTTTCAAATCTGACTCAGCCATTTTAAAATCTCATTTGTTCTTGTATCCGTTAAATGTTTAAATTATGTTGTTTTTTTATGGCTGTATGAGGTTGTGCAATAACCTCGTGGTGTTGTTACCTCATTTCACTTTGCATGCACTATGTGTCACATGTGGTTGTTGACAATATGGGATTTTCTGTTTGCAAGTCAATTGTTGTTTGTTTTTATTGTTTTATAATTTTTCCATACATTTTTTATTTTTCATTTATTCCATATTTTTTATGTCGACCTGCCTAAAATTTCCTTTTGGAGTAACAGTTTTCTCTTATCTTAACTTCTGTGGAGACAGCCAAATGTGTGCAGCATTTAAGTCAAAGTCAGCAGTTTTGTTGACCCTATAGGCTATCTTAGCAGCATCTTGAACATTAAATATTAGAGTATTACCCACAGTTTTTAATATTGACATGTTTTTATGTTTGTTCTAAAAAAAAATCTCAACAGCAGGAGTCCTTCTGCATATTTGTTTTCAATTTTATATTCGACTGCTAGCACCAAAAACAAGAAGCAAAGCAATGTTCTCTGCTTCTTTTCAATATTCAGCAAATATTGAATTAATTTGCGTGAAAGTGAACACAAAAAAATATATTAAACCTAAAAAAATGCCTTCCATCCAAGTGATACTTTTAAAACAACAGATACATGCCACCTTTATTTTCTTTAGTTCCCTCTGTCATGCTTCAGGATGTATGGAAACACTAAAACAATCATTGACAGCTGTTTTCAACTCCAAAACAAAGACTGCAACACCTCTAAGACATGACCTACCTCTCGGGCCTCTTTCTCATGCCTGAAGTCGGGCAGTGTCTCCAGGCAGAAGATGAGGATAGACACGACAATGACCATCACACTGATAATGGCTATGATGCGAGCACCCGACGAGGACTCCGGGTGCTCAAACAGCATCCACAGTCTCTTCTGGATTTCATTGGCTGGCAGCGGCCTCTCCTCCTCTTTGGGAAACCCTTCGTCCTCCTTGAAACGATTCAGGATGTCCTCCCCCAGCTCATAAAAATGAAGCTCGTCCATGAAGATGTCCAGTGGGATGTTCGCAGGCCTTCGAAGCCTTCCGCCTGATTGGTAGAAGTACAGAATGGCATCAAAGCATGCCCGATTGCGGTCCAGGAAGAGCTCATTTCGAAGTGGATCAAAGTACCGTGCTCTCCTCCTGGGGTCACCAAGCAAGGAGTTGGGGAATTGGGCCAAAGTGCGAAGCTGAGTTTCATATCTCATCCCCGAGACATTGATGGCCAGTCTTTCACTCAACGCCCATCCACTCCTCCAGAGAGAGCCAGAACGCCGGTTCTCTTTCTTCTTCTCTTTCTCGTTTCCTTTGATCTCCTTCTCTCCTTTCTCCTCATTGTTCAGCTGGTTCTTCAGCTGTTTGTCTTTCTCGCTATTGCTTTCTTTCTCTTTTTCTCCTCTCTCATCGTCCTGGGGGTCACTGCTGTCCATCCCTGCCACGGCCACGTCAAGAATGCGATGAAGCACTCTACTGAGGATTTGAAGAACAAGTGGACCCAAAAATCCTGTCAGAAACCAGAGGTACATTCAAAGTTTTCACTTGATAGGCAACAGGTCTAATCAGAAACAATCACATCCAGTAGCAGAGTCTGTTTGTATATCAAACTTTTACACTTAATCATACATAATAAGCCAATAGTTTATATTGTATTGTTACCTTATAATTAACTTTTAAAAGGGAAACTGTATTTGTATGAAATGTCTAAAAGAGGTCATGTTAAAACAAAGCCAGTTGGTAAACAGCATTTACTCACTTTGTGTAAAATAGCTGCTGACAGAGGCTAATGGCTAGATGAATAATCACATTGTTCGTCTCCTGTGTCCCATCAAGTTGTCTGTCATCCTCTCTGTCATCATGTCAGTCCGTCTGTCACATTAATAAAATTCCTGTTTGGCCTGTTTCGTCCACCTTGTGTCTACTTGTTCAGCTAAACTCTCCAACCTGGTTGTAAACTTCCAGTTGTTTGCTCAGGCAACATCCTCGATCATGTCCAGTTCCCTTGCTGCCTCACGTTGTCTGTCTTCAAAATTTTTTGGGAATGCTGTCCTGTTGAAATTCAATCTCTGTTAGAGCCCTCCAACCCCTCCCTGTCCTTTTCCTCCATTTCAGCTATGGGGCAAGACAACCTTCAACCTTCCTATCAAATGTCATCTCTGCCTGGCACCTCATGCACAGTGTAACCATCTCTAACAAGTGTGGTGCTCTGACTGACGGAGGTCCCTCATGCTTCATTAGCTCAAAATCATAAATCTGAAAAGTCTATTTATTCAGAACAACTAACAGTGAAACTCTGTTTATAGTCATACAATGTGACTAAAGGATTAATTATTTTACCAGCATATTGTTGATGTTAAATGTCAGCTCTGTTCAATAGTTTATTTTCCTTTGTAAATTGTATATTGTTCAACTTTTACTGTTTTCGTTACTATTCAGGGTACTGTGGTTAATACTATTAAGCAGAAGCCCTGTTTCTAGCATTTTTACTACTATCATTAACAATTTGTTATCTTCAAGAGAATTACATACCAACACATTTTACATAGTAAAAAATCAAGCATGTGCTCTAAGTTATGTTAATCAAATTTTCATGAACTTATATACAAAAATATTGGACATTATTTGGAGATGGACCTAGTACTCTTAGTTATTTGCAGAGAACATACAAGATGAATGTTTCATGACTAATTTAGCCTATCATCCATCAATAAATACTTACTACTAAGACTACAAACTTAGATCAAACTGTATTAATCACCAAATACACTTTTGTATTTCTTTTTGCTGAGGAAAGAGAAGAAGGCCTTAATCTACCAATCAGACACGATCAGCATTTTAAGCCCTGCCCCCCAAAGTCCCAGGACCTTTGAAAAGTACAACCCCCAAGCAGGGGCTTTTCAGGGGGGAGATTAACTACCCCTGAACTGAATTTAGACCCTGGTTCCTCCAGTGGAAAAGCACGTAGTTCAGGGTTAAAGTCCCTACTTCCGGGGTAAATTTTCTGCAGTCGAAAAACACCTAAAGGAACACACCAGACAGGTCAGGGGTACAGGTGTGGAGAAGTTTAAAGCAGGGTTAGGTTACAAAAACACACCCCCAAGCATTGAACATGTCACCAAGCACTGTTCAATCCATCATCCGAAAATGGAAAGTGTATGGCACAACTGCAAACCTACCAAGTCATGTCCGTCCACCTAAACTGACATGATGGGCAAGGAAAGCATTGACCAGAGAAGCAGCCAAGAGGCCAACGGTAACTCTGGAGGAGCTGCAGAGATCCACAGCTCAGATGAGAGAATCTGTCCACAGGACAACTATTAGTTGTGCACTCCACAAATCTGGCTTTTACGGAAGAGTGACATTGTTAAAAGAAAGCAATAAGAAGTCCCGTTTAAAGTTTGCCACAAGCCATGTAGGGGACACAGCAAACGTGTGGAAGAAGGTGCTCTGGTCAGATGATCACAAAATTGAACATTTGGTCTACATGTAAAATGTTATGTGTGCCAGAAACCGAACACTGCACATCATCTTGAATACACCATCCCCACCGAGAAACATGATGGTGGCAGCATCATGCTGTGGGGAGGCTTTTCTTCAGCAGGGACAGGGAAGCTGCTCAAAGTTGATGGGAAGACAGATGGAGCTAAATACATGAAGCAAACCTGTTGGAGGCTGCAAAAGACTTGAGAGTCAGGTGGAGGTTCACCTTCCAGCAGGACAACAAACCTAAACATATAGCCAGAGCTACAATGGAATAGTTTAGATCAAAGCATACTCATGTGTTTGAATGGGCCAGTAAAATGTCCAGACCTGCATCCTGTTGAGAATCTGTGGCAAGACTTGAAAATTGCTGTTCACAGATGCTCCCGAATCCAATCTGACTGACCTGGAGCTATTTTGCTAAGAAGAATGGGCAAAAATGTTGTCTCTACATGCACAAAGCTGGTAGAGACGAACCCAAAAAGACTTGCACCTGTAATTGCATCAAAAGGTGGTTCAACAAAATATTGACTCAGGGGGGCTGAATATGCACGCCACACTTATCAGATTTTTATTTGTAAAAAATCTTTAACACCACATATCACTTTTCTTCCACTGAACATATACATAACTTTGTGTTGGTCTATCACATACAATCCCAATAAAATATATTTAAGTTTGTGCTTGTAACGTGACAAAATGTGGAAAATTTCAAGGGTATTGATACTTTTGGAAAGCACTGTACATTCAAAAGTAGCTCTATTTGTTTATTTCAATATCTCTAATACTAGTTACAAAACAATACTGTCAAAAAACAACATAGTGAAATATCTTAAGGGTCTTGGTCTTCTCCAAACTCTACATCATCATGGATAGGGTTCTTGCATGCACTGCCTGTACAACTTCTGCATGCCAAGATACACTTCATACTATTCTTCTCGCAGCTGCATTGCCGGTTGCTGCAGTCCCCATTACAATTACATCTTGTTAATTGGATGAGCTTCTTTAGGAGCCACTGGATCTAGTGTTGGAATTGGCTCAAAACTGTGAACTCCTTGCATTCATCTGTTGTCTCTAGGGTCCTCCATCCAGTCCTGGGTTTGGAGATTTTGCAGCTGCAAGTAACAAGTTACACCAGTTAACTGATGTTAAACCAGTTAAACCCATAGAATGAAATGTCCATGTCTAAATTGTCTCCAACACACTGAGTGACTGTGCAGATTGAGCTTGCCTCCATGGTGACCACCTGATCTTCACACTGTATTTCACTTTTATCCCCTGTTGTAACTTATAGATCCTCAAGTCTGACATCTACCTCAACGTCAACATCAGTCAGATCATCATTTTCTTCAACAATGGTACAGAGAGAGCCAGAAGCACCAGGGTGCTGACTCCATTCTTGTCACTGAGGAAGCAGTATTTGTAATTCTGTATCTCTGACTAGTATACCACCACTGGTGTAACTTGTTACTTGCAGCTGCATAGCCTCCATGCCAATCTCCAATCCCAGGACTAGATGCAGGACCCCAGAGACAATGGATGAATAGGGAGTTCACATGAGCCAGTTCCAACACTAGATCCAGTGGCTCTTAAAGAAGCTCATCCAATTCACAAGCTGTAATTTTGATAGGGACTGCAGCAACCGGTGATGCAACTGCGAAAAGAATGGTGTGAAGTGTATCCCAGCATGCAGAAGTTGTACAGGCAGTGCAAGAAAGAACCCTATCCACAATGATCCAATCAAAGTGCACACACATTTGATTGACAACCAATTTATCCAATAAAACGCTGACATTGTTCCAACCGGTTCCAACCATAGACTGTATAAAATATAGACGTGGTATGCCTGACGTCACCCATCTGTTTCTGTTTATTGTTTGTTGTTTTGTTACAGCCTCCGCACCTCTTATTCCTATTGTAAAACACTATGCATCTATAAATTGTATGTTTTAACTTGTACTGTTATTTTCTTGTAACTGTTTTTTATGACATGTGCTGCTGACCTCTTGACCAGGTCACCCTTGTGAAAGAGATCCTGATCTCAATGGGTTTTAACTGGTTAAATACAGGTTTAATACATTTTTTTTTTTTTTAAAAGAGCTGTTTTGAGGCCAATCGTCGGCGGCAGCTATCCAGACTACAGTCGTCTTTTGTACCAGGCTGTAAACATGTTTATTTCTGCTGTAAAGATCGGCTTTTTTGAATTGGTGTGTATGTGGTTTCCGGTACTTCCAACACTAGCACTACACCCCTGCATACAACACTGTCCAGCAAGCAAACTGTTCATGCTGGAGCTGAGGGGTCCAGAATAGTCAACTTTACCTTGTTCATTATTAAAATCTATCTGTTCTTTTGCTGTCAACATTACACACTGTGTGTCAGGTGAATGGGTAGCCTGTGTGTTCGGTGTGTTCGCAGCAGGTTTCAGGGCTTAAAGAGTAAAATATTCTGCCCCACTATGAGACTCATCATGTCAAAAAATACAACAGCTGTTTTTGTAGAACGATAGTTCATTAAATGTGAACATTTTCAGGATGTACTTTTCCTTTTTTGCACTGAAACAAGGGGAAAAATTTAGAGTTGTCATTTATAGGTTAATATTATGTTATGATTTCACTGATCCGGCCCACTTCAGTTCAATTTGGGCTGTATGTGGCCCCTGAACTGAAATGAGTTTGACGCCTCTAACACTGTCAGGGAGTCGAAGCTCATTTTTCCGTTTTTTTCGACACCCCGTGAATGCAGGACATGACGTTAGCGCGTGAGTGGGTAGGTGCGTGGGGCATTCAACGGCAGCAGCAGCAGCACGGAGCCATGGCGACGGAGATATTTATTTTTGTAATTAACTCACGTTAAATAGTTTTAAGCTACAGACGCAGCGGCTTATGTCAGCCTGTCACCCATCAAAAGCGACTCCTGAGGTAACTGTGACTTCTCTAAACATTTTCAACGGCAGCTGTTTGACTAACTTAGCAAAGGAACTCAGTGATCAATGTTAGCTTGTTATCAAGACCTTGCTATCTTGTGCCTTTTTCTTCACGCTGAAGGTAGTACATGTGGATTTCTCTACCTTACGTAAACTGCACTTCCTGTCTTTTTTTATCCTTGACAGACCAGGAAATGTTGCTATCGACACAGCTAACAGCTAACCACTAGCTTCTCCAGCTAGCTGCGTTTATTTTGTATCTTATCCACTTATTTGACCCAATGCGATCATGGCAGTGTGTTCATGTCAACAAAACATATTTAATCCAACTTAAAGTCAAGCTTTGGGTGCTGAAATGGTTTTCTTTCTCATCCCTCACCCATGCAATTTGAATTCACTAACTAGTCTATCATTACATCATACTAAGGACCATACCTCTGCTATAAGGTCCTGGTTCTAATCTTCACCTGTGTTGTTGTTCACTTTACAGGTATGGTTTCTATTTGTATGATGGTTTCGCTTTTGTTTTTAATTTTCAGAGTTGTGGTTTTACTGTCAGGCAGGAACTGGGTTTCATTTATGTTCTTCTAAGCATGAATATCATTTGGTGTATTTTTCCAAATGTTCAATAATAATATAAGCATGATTTTTGCAAACTATTGAAATTAACTCAACTCAACTCAACTTTATTTATATATGACCTTTCATACATAAAAACATGCAGCCCAAAGTGATTCATAGAATAACAAGTGGTGGGCGTATTGATTCTGTGGTATCGATATATAGATATTAGCAAAATATTGCTACTAATTAATAAATATGAAATAAAAGCGCATGTGTCACTTTTGATTCTTTTATGGTAACTTATTCCAAAGATGTGTACCGACAAATTCAGAGACATCATGGTCACAGTGTTATTTTAACAGTAGTCATGGTGAAGAGGCTGTTCTAAGCTTTCCACCCAGAGAATTTAAATAGAGGATGTTGATTAATTACTATTTATGTGTTTCCTAAATTTATTTCATTGTTTACAAAATGCCAGCAAAGGATTTGCATATTAAAGTTTTTAAATTAACAGTATTTGTCATGGGACTTGTCTTTCAAGGGTTGCATTTTATTAAAAAGAAAAAATCACTGAAAGTCTCGGTATTGGGTATCGAATAAATTGCCAAAAAAGTAACAGCAATGGTAACATTATAAAAGGATGATTATAAATAAAATACATAAAAATAAGATAAAATCAATACAGTAAAATTAATACAATAAGTAATAGTGGAAAGAAAAGTTAAAAATAAGGTAGCTTAAACAAGATCAGAAGAATACAAGAAATAAATAGATAAATAAATAATTAAATCAGATAAATAAATGTTAAAGCAATTATTCAAATGATAATGATTAAAATGATAATTAAAATAATAATACAGTCCAGGGCTAAAACTAAATTACTCCACATTAAAAGCTAGATTAAAAAGGTAACTCTTAAGTTTACTTTTAAAAACACCCAGAGAGCTCGCCGTTTTAATGTCCAGAGGCAGATAGTTCAACAGCTTAGGGGCGTAAAAACAGAAAGCTCTCTGGCCAGTGCTTGTGTGAGACACACGAGGAACATTTAAAAGGGAAGCATTCGAGGGCCTCAGTGATCGAGCTGGAACATAAAATTACTCCACATGTCAAAATCCATCCCAGCTGAAAGCCCTCTGGATGACTCAAACTGGTGGAAATTCATGAAAAGCTGTAACTACCTCCACTTTGTTTTCTGTTATTGAAAATATCAGTCCTTCTGTTATTGTTGTGACTGTCTATCTGGCCCTCCCTCATCTATCTATTTTTTTTTCTTTTTGTCTCCTGTGTTTTTTCTTCTTTCTTTTGACCGGACCGGTTGAGGGAGATGGTCTTGTTCTGACTTCCTTTAAAGAAAGTTTTCCTCTGCTGTTGTTGCCAATTGAGTCACTATCTTGCGTGTGAGAGTGTGGTCCAGACGAGCTCTGTATGCAAAGTGTTTTGAGTGAAGTTATCATTTTGGTGCAATAAAACTGATCATTGATAGATTGATGAAGGACAGACTGAAAGTATGCCAACCATCTCTTCATTTCAGCTCCCTTTTTATGTGTTGTATTACTAGTTACTAGACTTCGAGTCATGGTCAGACAGACAGCTTTAAAAATGATCACCTGGGACCACCTGTCACTTACTTGATGTTGGTGTCTGTGCTGTGCAAACATGTCTCACATCAAGAATGAAACAAAAATAATGTTCTCAGCACTATAGTACTTTGTCATAATGTTTATCACACATGTACTTCTATTAGGCAGTTTCAGCCTGTGCATTTTAAATATAGCTCCCAGCCACACAGTGATTTTAATAACTTTTTGTTTGCTAGTCTTGAACACAATGGACTCTGCAATGGATTCACTCAACTGGAGAGTTTGCAAAAACAGGCCTGTTTAGAAAATTATGAAGGCCAATACATTTATGTCCCAAGAAAAGCAATAGAGTTTACAAACAATGGTAATGTATTAAATATGTGAATAAAAGGAAATAAAATAAAACAAACAGTAACATTTTCTGGTCCTTTTAACCCTCCTGTTATGTTGCGGGTCAAATTGACCCTTTTAAAAGTCTTTTTTAGGTAATATAAGCCATCCAAACCAGCTAAATGAAGCAAAAAAATCTGGTCAGCATGTGACAGAAGAGGTGTCTTGTTAATTTATCAACATCACTTCATAAAAAAAAATAATAATAATAAAATAAACAAAAATCTATGTCATGTTAAACTATTGTGTGTACATTTAGGGCTTTCCAATGTATATTAAAATAAGTTTTAACATTAATTTTAATGAAGAACGAGTGAGTTATCCTCATTGAGAGAATTAAAGAACACCAATGGACCAAATCTTGATTTAAATGGTTAGTAATAAAGTTAAAAATTGGATTAAAAAAATGTGTTTGGAGATTTTGTTGTGGTTCTCAAACTTTTGGATAATTGAATATGCCCGGGGTCAAATTGACCCAGGAACATTATTGCTGTTCCAGAGAAACGAACATAACAGGAGGGTTAAAATGACAGTTGGCTCTGAGAAGCTTTTAAAGGATGTGCATTTGTGACAGTGTCTCCCTCTTTTTCAGATTGAACATGTTGGACCAAATGGACTGGGATTTATTAGATAATGGTCTTGAAGGATCAATGGAGGACCCCCCTCCCCTTTCTGACATTCCTCAGGTGCAGCCCTCCACCACCGACATCTCAGAACATGAATTCTCCTGCCACTGCTGCTACGACATCTTAGTGAACCCCACTACCCTGACCTGTGGCCACAACTTCTGCCGCCACTGTCTGGCTCTGTGGTGGGAGTCTTCTCACAAGAACGAATGTCCAGAATGCCGAGAGAAGTGGGAAGGCTTTCCTAAAGTCAACATACTGCTGAGGTAAGCTTTTCACAGCCTGAGCATATCGTGAATGAATGTTTGATTTTCTGACCACAGTATTTATATTTCATGCACTAACAGTAGGAAACAGAGACCCGCTGGTGACTACTAAACACAAGACATGTGTGAGACAGGTGTGCATTATGTTCACACCGAGCTCAGTGTATTTCTAAACATTGTGAAACTTGTTGGCAATGCCACCTGAGAGCTGTTTTTAGTTCCTTTGCAGCACCGTACTTTAAAGAATGAAAGCTTTATATTAAGTTTTACATTTATGTATCAAAGGGGGGAAACGTTTTTCAACAATATTTTGTTGTGTGATCAAGAAGCAGTTTTAGGACTCAGCATTTATGGAACTCAACTCAGCAAAATTTATTAAGCACCTTTCTAATGTAAAAGCATGCGGCCTAATGAGATACACGAATGATTAAGCACTTCACAACAGAACGAAGAGACAGGACTCAACAACAGAAATTTACAGCAGAAAATATTAAATACAAAAAGTAAATAGTGAAAGAAGATGATAGTAAAAAAAATAATTTTAAAAAATAAGGAAAACTACAAAAATAGAAAATTAGAAATCAATCAAATTGATAGAGTAAAATATTGAATGTTGATTTAAAACAAAAAAAAATACTCAAAATTAAAAACACGGATAAAAAGATGGGTCAGTTTTAAATTTAGCAAGACTGCAATCTTATCAATCTCACCAATCGATATTTTTATAGCGCCAAATCACAACAAACATTATCTGAAGACGCTCTACAAACAGAGCAGGTCTACACCATACTCTGTGTTCTATTATTAACAAAGTCCCAACATCAAGACTGGATAAGATCCAGTCCCATCTTACAGACAGGACTCGGTCTGATCTCATCTTAATCCACCAAGAGCAGAGCACTTTGCAGCATTTAACAAGTTACAGCTGCAAGGACAAACTTTCTTTAAACAGTTAGAAACCTTGAGCAGAACCAGACTCATGTTAGACAGACATCTGCTGAGACCGTGTTGGGGTCAGAAAGAGGGGTAATGTTAGTGTTGAAGCCACTAGTAGAAGCCTCCTTTCATTCAGTCAGCCTTTCCAGTGTTGCTTGTCTTCAGTCACCATCTTACCTTTGTTTGCATGTTGTAAATTTTGTTCTCACCTACTTATTGCAACTTTAACCCAATGCTCCTCCCTCCAGGGATGCCACTGACAAGCTGTTCAGTGAAGTTGTTCAGAGGAGGAGAGCAGAAATCACGACTAACCCCAAAATCACCCGCAGCTTGCTGGCCTTCCAAAGGTAGGACAGTCAAATCTGTGACACAAGCAGTTTTTAGTCTAAGCTCTGAAACCATGTGTCTTTTTCATGTATGAAACACTTTTGTACTGTGATTCATGGTTCATAATATAAGCATCATGATTATCTTTTTTTTTATTTCATGCATTACATCTTCAAACAAAGAGTTTGAATTTGTCTTGAATTGTCTGATCTTTTTATTCGTTCTTCACACATTTATGGTTTGAAGTAAATGAGTTGGCTTTCATTCGTTTTCAGGCACGGTGACAACTTGAGCAGAACAAAGACTAACCAGCACAAAGGAGCGGGATTCTTCTTCTCTGGAGTCATAACTGCTCTCTTAAGCGTGGCCGTGAGTATACAACTGCAGAAGAAGAAACACTCCCATGTCCACATCTGCTTGTTTGTTATAAATTCAGATGACCGCAGACTTTGAAAATAATGCCTTAAGTCTGCACCTTTCTCACCTACCAGTCAGTGCTACCACAGCAACAGCAGTCAATGTGCTTTATTAAGGTTCAAGCTGCTTTCAGAATCTAAATCAGTGATGGTGCATCTCAAATAGGGTTGCAAAATTCCTTGAATTTTTAAAGTTGGAAACTTTCCACAGGAATTAATGTGAATTTATGGCAATTAACGGGAATAAACCAGGAATTTACTAAATTAAAGGTTGGCTCTTAATAGGGAACTTAAATATTGTTGGGGAAAATATATTTTAGCATAATCCTGACTAAAACAAACAGATTTCATGCAAATACAGTTGAATATCAATGCTTTTCCTCCATCACATGCACATAGCACACTGCTTACTGCAGGGCTATTGAGACCACACCCCCTTCATGCACTGTGCATTCCTCCATCACATACACAGATGATTTCTATTTTGGATGGATGTCTGCTTATAACAAAACAAATATTTATGCTTGGATATGATACCTTTCCATTAAATTACCCTCAATTCCCATAACTTTCCATAAATTCCTATTTAATTCCCATGGAAAGTTTCCAATTTGGAATATTTCGAAAATTCCCCAGCTTAACTTCCCATGGAAATTTACTGGATTAGTTTTTATCAGAGGTTAAGTTTACTTACACTGTTAGTTCTTTTTAAATGTTTCAGCAACGAGTCATTTTTTTTTCCATGAGTGGTTAAATACACAACACCCAAAAGTTCCAAAGACATTCTGACAACAGTGTTATGTAATACTCAGAGATGACCTCAGCAGTAGATGAAGAGGTTGCTTGTTCATATCATGTAGACTGACCGTGTTTATTTTGTCCATGTGGCACTCTGGAGCAATGTCAGTGTTTGTCTTGCCACGCGGCAGCAAACTTGTGTGTGTGTGTCTGCAGGGAGCAGGTAGCAAGGGTCTGTGTGCAAAGCATGCTTTTATTTTGGATGCCTTTGGAAATGTGTTTTCCATTATACATTGATATTGTATTTGACATGAGTCTGTTAGTAAGACTGAAGCAGTTCTCCTGTTCTTCACTTCCCCAGACTCAAGTTTACGAGAGGACACATGTTTGTACTTTTACCCCAGACCTCTTGAATGAATCAACTGTCAAGATACCGCAAGCTCATAGAGATAGCAAGCAGATCAATGCTTAAACACAGAGCTTGTTTCCAAAAACAGCAACAGTGCACATGTTGTGCAGTGATTGCTCATAACAGCAACATCCAAAGATTGTGCTTCAGTCATGGTTCAAGTTCTTGGTGGCTTTTAACAAATCATACTCAGTTTGATAGACGTGCTGCTGCAGGTTCACTTCAAAGTCGTACAGTACCCACTAGTGGCAAGCAGACTGGCCAGTAGATGCACTGTCTGCTTCTTCTGGATATCATGATATAGACTGATGGTGTTAGCCCTCTGCCTTTTTCTGCAGTAGTGCTTCTTCTAACTGTTAGTGTTTTCAGAATCCTCACACTAAGTGAAATAGCTACAGTCTCTGAGATACCAACCTTCACACTGTAAATGGTGATATCTGCATGGTGTATCAATTCAGGGATTCAGTCGCTGAATTGTCAAGGCTCACATTACCTCATTTAAGTGTGCCACTAAAACAGGTTCCCTCCTTCTGTATTTTGGAGGCTGCTGCATCCTCCTTAGTTTACCTGAGTTCTGATTGGTTTAGACTTTCTCAAGTTCTGGTTGGATTGTGTACATTTTCTTGTCTATGCAAGACTCCTGTAGGCTAAATCAGAGCTTTGAAGCGCGGCTATGTGAGTCGTGATCAGAGATTCTTGCCACTATGCAGGCCTTTTAATCCCCTTCTCCTCATCAACTACAGCAGGGGTTCCCAAACTTTTCAGCCCGTGACCCCCAAAACATAGGTGCCAAAGACTCGCAACCCCCACTGTCCCTCAAAGTGATTTAATATGGCTTCATTTAGCTGGTCTGTAAAAAATTAGCCTACCTAGATAAGCATGTGGCTGTGTTTCCTGTGCAATTGAATGAATTAACCTACTCCTACTGATGCTTTTGATAATTAACTGTTCACTAACCCTAAACTTAGGAGTCATCTGGCAACATTTTCTATTTTCAAGGTTTTATCTAAAATGTAACTACTATTTTTGTTGATATTTTTACTTTAATGGGTTAAATGTTCTATTTTTAGATAACTTAAAAAAAGAAACATTCTAGGAGACATCTCAGGACCCCCCATTTGTGTCTTGCGACCCCCAAGAGGTCCTGACCCACACTTTGGGAACCCCTGAACTACAGCTTTGTGAAATAAATATGTTTACTAAGCTTATAATGCATCCTGATGTTGTTTAAGCATCATAAACAAATGTTCACTGTGTTATTATCTTTGTGTTTCCAGTGTGTTGTGCTGGTGTATCACTGGAGCAGCGGTGTGGTGGAGCAGCATGACCCTTTGATTAGTAAACCTGTGTCTCGCTGGACGCCTGAGGAAGTGGTCTCCTGGCTGGGACACTTGGGGCCCTGGGCCCAGCTGTACAGAGAACCATTTCAGCATGAGAACGTCAATGGGAGGTAGAAATGTTACCTGAGATTTTATTTGAATCAAGTCCATGTTTGCTTTCTTTGCCCTCCAATAGTGATTGCTGACACATTACTGATTACAAGCCATATCACTGTTCTACATTGTTCTGTATTGAGGCTTAGATAAGAGCTAAACACAGCAGCTCATGTTGTTGATCTGTATGTTTATGTCTTTGCTTTAGGCTGCTGTTGATGCTGGGTGATGAAGAGTTGTTAAAACCACCATACAACATTGAAAATCCGACTCACCGACGAGCTGTTCTTGCTGAACTGGACAGAGTGAAAACCCTGGGAGTTAAACCTCCACAGAATCTCTGGGAATACAAGGTAAAGACTGTCTGCTACAGACACTGATCATTTGTCTTTAGCCAGTTTGTGTCTCAATCAGTTAACTTACCATGCTGAAGTACTTAAGCACTTGTTGTATTTTGAGGTAAATTAATATGAAGCCAATGATTTGGGAGTAAGTTTACAAGGTCCCCTAAAACACCACAACAGCGCTGACTCAATAGTCTTTTGTTTTCTTTTTTAGCAGAACTATTCAATAAAGAGTTTCTGTCTCCAATTTGTTTGTTTTATTTCTTCCGAGTACATCACACTAAGTCTTATCTTACTCAGTTTTTCTGTATTTCTTTTTTTCTGCCAGGCTGCTAATGCAGGGAAGTCTCTGTTCTTGCTGTACGCACTGAAGCGCTCCCCTCGCCTCACAATCTTCTACTTGTATTTATTCGACTACTCGGAAACCTTCCTGCCCTTCCTGCACACCTGCTGTCCAGCCATCACACACATCGAGCAGTCAGTGGAGAGCAGCTTCCTCAACTCACAGGTCACACTTGAAGCAATCTGACAGCTAACACGCTATTGTTAAAAATATGTTTATCACAACAAACGTTCTAATACAGTCACTGTTAAGAGTCAGATACATTTTAAACAGTAAGATAGGAAGCAGTAGAATGTGGATTTAACATCCAGATTTGTGCATTTAAATGATCCTAATTCAGCACGTGTTTGAAGTCATCATTTTGTTTATGTTCCTGTGTTTTCAGTTGGATCCCAATAGCCGACAGTGGGCAGTGTTCCTTGTGAAGTACCTCCTGTTTCCATACCAGCTGATAGCAGAGTTTGCGTGGGACTGGCTGGCCATCCACTACTGCACTTCTCGCTTCATTATTGTTAACACCATGCTGCTGTCTGTGCTGGAAGGCTGCGCCCTGTGGAGACTCTGGACCAGAGCTGCTATCAGGTAAACAAGTGGGCGGCCAGTTGGATGTGTACAAACAACTAGTGTTAATTTTGGCGGCTATTTTAGATCAAGTATTTGTCTTAGTCTTTAGACTAAAATACCTGTTAGTTTTAGTCACATTTTAGTCTTTTCAGCCCTTTTTAGTCTTAGTATAGTTTTAGTCGACAAAAACTTAAAACATTTTAGTCTTTGATTTTTGCCGAAACATCTTCACTTTTTAAATAATTCCTGTAGTTGATCAGATATCGATATCAGGGTTATACTAAGTGTTAAAATCATCAACATTTCATTCTTTTAACACTTTTGCTTGTGTAATATCTTAAATTAGGGGTAAAAATCCTCAATGAAGATGAGACAGATGCATGGAGGTGAGGAGAGCCGGTTCATAAAGCACACCTGCTGCAGGTAGTGACCAAGCTAACACTGCCCCTCAAATAATAACTCAGCCTGTCACAGGAATGAATCACTTTCGTCTTTAAAGATTAGACGCACAGGGGGGGAACATGGATTCTTAATGTCCGGCGGTCCGCCACTGAAGTTTTCGTCTCGTCATCGTCTCATCAACAAAATCAAAAAATATGTTCGTCATGAAAAAATGAGTCATTGACGAACATTTATCGTCATAATTTCGTTAATGAAATTAACACTACTAAATACTTTCTTTTCGACTTTGTGCTAGTAAGAGTAAATATGGACTGAAACATTGTAAACCTGTGCTGGAGGAACCTTTTATTGTCTTGAAAAGAAGCTCTATGGTGTACAGACAATTAGAATCTGTAGGGAAGAACTAGACTCTGGTATCATCAGCATTATGGTTTCTGTGTATTCCAAGCAGTGTTATGCAATTACATCCCTGTATGCTTTGGTTTCAGGAATACAGATTTTAAATGTACTGTTCAGATGCATGCTGGTTACATATTGTGGTGAAGATGGCCACATGCTCAAACCTTTGTCTTGCACTCTTCTCAGGACTCTGCCACACAAGATGTGGAACCACTTGTGGAAGATGTTATCTCAGGGGTTCGTCTTCGCCTTCCTGTGGCCCTTCATCCCTCAGTTTGTATGCAACTGCCTCTTCTACTGGGCTCTCTACTTCAGCCCTATCATCAACATAGACCTGGTGGTGCAGCAGCTAATGCACCCAGAGACACAAGCACTGTAAAACACTGCCGGTAAGCAGTGTAAACATCATGCTGCACGATTCGCAGTAAATAAGATGGCCAGAGAATCCTGTTGTTGACGAGGATGAGTGTTTATTTTTTGGCAGTAGCCTCACATGAGACTGGCTTATTTGCTGCTGGGAAGGAAGATCTCTCACTTCCTGTCTTGTGTCTCGCTGCTGGACACTTGCCAGCAAGAGAGGCATTGAACTATTTGTGAGAGAAACTAAGCCAACAAGATGAAGAAAAGTGAGATATCTGAGTTGTTATTGATCAGGAGGGATATCTGTAGTGATCTCTCTCTCTCTCTGTGCATAGTGCATTAACAAACCAAAACGCCTAAATGGTCCCAAGGGCAGTTATGCAAATAATAAGTCATGTTTAGAATCTGGTGATCTTGAAGTCTGACCTCATGAGGAGTTTTCTCATGGCTTTGTAGCACAAAGGTGATGCTTCTTTGATGCATGTTATCTACATCCAATTAATGAACAACTATTTCTTTTGGAGTATCGGAATGAAGTAAGTATATATAACTCTTTATTCTATTTAACTATAATGCATTCCTTGATACTAAGGTGAAGTCCTGACTTTGACTGTGATCTTGGTGCCACAGAGCTGTCTTAAAATTCCCATTACGAGGTTCAGACACGTGATTGTGAAATGTGTCAAATGTTGAGGTTTGTAGTTCTGCAGCTTGAAGGGAATGTCAGACTTAAACAGCTGATCTAGGGAGAAAACAAAATTCAGCTTCTATAAACGTTCAACACTGAAACACGTTCCAGTTTAAATAAAGTTCATTCCACTGTTCATGCAACACTTCAAAGAAAACAAGTGCTCCTAAAACATCCTGAGACTTCGAAGCAGATTTTAAAAAGATATTTTAATGAGCAGATTTTAGTTGCTGGTACTGCTGGCTAATACTTTGTTGCACATATTTTTTATTTCTCAACATGTTTTGTGCAGTATAGACCTCCATGTGGGTGGATAGAGCAAATCAAAGACTTTTATTTTTTTATGTTTGCACTTAATAGTCATACACTGTGATTTTTTTTTTTCAATGTTCTCTAATGACCGAAAAAATAAAAGATTTCTAAAGAAATGTTATATGTTGTGTTTTTTTATTTGTCTTATAGCTTAGTTTCTGTACTCTTGGTGTAATAAAGTAGTTTATTTCATGATGAAACCAAAGTTTAAAGGCTTGGCTTTGTTTATGTTTTTTGTTTATATTTGTGTACAACTATTGAATCTGCAGCCATAAAAGGTTGCATTGTGTATTTCCTTGGGTATTAATTCAATTTTAATTCTTCATATTACTGTTATAATTACTGTTATTATTATTTAGTTCCCTTTCACTTTATGTCCCACCATTAATTTTATATATATTTTTTTTTTATATTTTTTTTTATTTTACCCTAATTATCAATTTGAGCCTTGTTTTTGATAAAAACTGAGAAAAATGCAAAATCACCATTATCATTATAAGTAAAAAATATATGTTGAACTGAAATAATAAAAAAAAAAAAAAAATTGTGACTAAAGAAAAAGACTGTTATTTTTGTAGCCAGTAATGTTCAGTACATTTGTTTCTCCAGAAAAGTTTTTCATTTCTTTGAACGACCGCACTCTAGTGTTCGACTGATGCAACTGCAGCTGTCACCGTATCAACGCAGGGACCGACTCGCAAAAGCACTCGAGATAGAAAACAAAAATACTCCAAACACTACCATTTTAAACAAGTTAGAACATGTCAAGTATTCTAACTGATTACATTTCGCTTTAATTCAAGTTTATCGAAATACAAATCCAAGGTTGTAAGTTTGTTATCATGTTGGCATTAAAAGTATCGCAACCATTTAACTCTCAGACAGCACCTTAACGCCTCTCCCTATGTGACTGTTGCGGAAGTGAAAAGTCTACGTGGGGAGGAAAGGTTGGTCTGACCCAAGCGGTAATCTCCCGTCTCAAAATATGAAGCCTGTCAGTCAAGTCAGGCCTGTCCTTATTTGGGCAAAACTCGTAATCTTAATATCTTCTGAACCATCGCGTTGGAAAGAAATAACAATATTTGAACCAGGCTGTAAACATGTTTATTAATGCTGCAAAGATCGTCTTTTTTGATTTGGTGTCTATGTGGTTTCCGGTGTTTCTGCAGCCAGCCTCAAGTGGATGCTCGATGAATTGCAGTTTTTGAAACTTCTGCATGGGCCTGCTATTTTTTGACCGGAGGTTGCCGCTTGGTTCCAACAGAACAACTTAGCGAAGCTTCTTATAATGTTACTGGAGCTATGTACTCGAGGCAGCACTGCAAAGTTAGTTGACATAATGTGTTAGTTTCCATGCAGTCTCAGTTCGAAAGCATTTTAGAATTAATTCATTCATTGTTCATTATTGCAGCAATTATGGCAAAATAGGTATGGAAGTGTCACAAGTTCACAAGTATTTTTTATACATTTTTTTTGGGCATTGTAGCAGACTTACACATCCTCTTGTTAGTTTTCATATTTTAATAAGTTATGACTTTAAGTTTGTATTTTACTCTATGAAAAAATAATTTAAACACTGTGGGCTTTCAAATTTAACTTGCAGTTTTTGTATTTGTAGTTAAGCTGTTGTCTTTTAACATTAGAAAGTCAAGTAAAGCCTAGCTGTCATATTAACATTAGTGTAGCCGTTTGGCTAGCTGTGCAGTAAGTTTAAATATAATGAAGGTTAATGGGTAATAGGGGCTTAAGTCAAATAGTTAAAAAGTTGAATTCTTATAGTTTAATCTATAATAAAAGAAAATGACTCATTTTAACACACGTAGCTTTGTCAATGTATAAATTAATTCACTAAGATTATTTAAATGTTTCCAACTGGTCCCCTTCTTTTCTCCCTCAACGATGATTCTGTAAGTTCAAAGAAGTGAGCTTAAAGAAATGAATCCAGCCTATTGACCTTAGCTTTGCCTCTGAACTGTGTGCTTCAGCTGAAAGAACAGCCACCTGCACATCCATTGATTTACTAATAAAGGTACTGTACATCATGTAAATAAATAAAATGAATGTCTCTCTTTTTATCATATTTATATATTAGATAAAATGATGAAAATGTTGAAACTAAAAAAATATAAAATGATGTAATTGAAGCTACAACGCTTAATGATATTACTGAGCTTTGATATTTCAACTGAGCTTTCTACAGTTTAACCTGTTGACCAAGCTTTAGGTGCTGGGCAATACAAACATAAGCCTAAACAGGTCACAATTTTACCATTCAGATAAAATGAAATGGTTGGCTTTTTTTGTTCTTTTTTCCTGAAAATGTTTTAAAAATGAAATGGAATTACTCAGGCGGTGTCGAATGACATCTAATTTCTCAAAATTATAACTATAGAGCATTTTCAGTTATTTTTCATGAAAAAAACAAACATACATAATAAAGACTAAATCAATCATTAAATCAAAATATATTCTCTTATTGATCAAAGTTTGTCATCCATCTGATTTGAATAGAGCAGACACTACTGTGTTTAACCACCAGAGGGAGGTGATGTTTTGGCATAAAGGAGAAAAAAATGATCAGGCCTCTGCAGGCATTTTTTAGAGCTGTCTTTACTCATGATAAATACACTGCTCACAGGGCTGGTACATTTCACTCTCATTTGACCAAACATCATGTCATCAAATGATATAACTCATACTGCTTTCAATGATGTGATGAGCCTTTGTGTACCTTCAGGGCAATAAGCCAACAAATATGCATAGGTATATGGAGTATGTTGATTAGATAAATCAGGAATATTGAGTGTTTGGTAATGTCATCGGTAATTCTTCTAGTCTTTTTAGTGTAAAATGATCCGTAACATTTTGTGATAGTCTCTTCATCATATACTTGCATAAGGGGTGACTATGACAGAGTAGCTACTTCTGTCTTTTCACTAAAAATGACTCAAAATAATTTTGCTTTCATGCAGCTTTGCAGTGCAATCATAAGATATCGTGACTCCCATGAGATGGCTCACATACCGACAGATATCCATTACCAGGTAGAACAGTGTGAAACAGACAGCGGTATACATAAGTAGAAAATAGGTGAGTCATCAGACCACATTACTGTTTCTCACCATGGAGTCCTTTTACCAGTTTATGATTGTGTGCCTTCATCATGGATACCAGCTTTTTCATTAAAGCAGTTCTGAGCTTTTAGGTGAGTTTTCATCATTTGCATTGGAACAAATTAGGGATAGGATGGATAGATGCCACTTATCATTTTATTGAGATTTTCCAAACATTACCTACCATTAACAACAGGGTTTATGTCATTAGATAGACACTTCAAAATCAAGTGAATTAGTGTTTTCTTCTTTCCAATATACACAAATCAGCCGTAACATTTTGACCAGTGACAGGTGAGGTGAATTACATTGATTATGTCTTTACAATGGCATTTGTCAGTGGGTAGGTTGTGTTAGGCAGCAAGTGAATATTTTGTCCTTGAAGTTGACGTGTTGGAAGCAGAAAAAATGGGTGAGCGAAAGGACGAAAGTGACTTTGACAAGGGCCAATCTGTGATGGCTGGATGACTGGGCCCACAGCATCTGCACTGATGCTCATGGGGAGTAAAGGCTGGCCTGTGCAGTATGATCTAACTGAAGAGCTACTGGAGCTCAAGCTGCTGAAAAAGATGATGCTGGCTCTGATAGAAAGGTGTAAGAACACACAGTGCATCATAGTTTGTTGTGTTACGGGCTGCTTAGCTACAGACAGGTCAGGTTGTCCGTGATGAACCCTGTCCACCACTGAAAGCACCTACAGTGGACACCATCAGAACATCAGAACTGAACCACACAGCAATGGAAGAAGGTGGCCTGGAGGAATATGACAATGAGGTCAAGGTGTTGACATAGCATCGAAATTCCTCAATCCAATCAAGCATCTGTGTGATGTGCTGGACAACAAGCCCATCCATAGAGGCCCCAACTCACAACTTTGAGGACTTATGTCTTGGGGCCAGATACCACAGCACACCTTCAGAGTCAAGAGCAATCTGGCCTCATCAGCTCTGGGCTGTTTTTGCCTGACAGAATGTTAGGCGTCATAATGTCATGGCCAATCGGTGTATGTACCACAATATCTTTTATTATGTTCAAGAACAGAATTATTCTAAGAAATATGACCAATCATTTCATTTGTTGGTGTCCACTTTCAAAGAAATGATAAGATAGAGTTGCAGTAATATGATAGCAGCATGTAAGAAAAGCATGTTACTCCATTACCTCGTTCTCACATATCATGACATTGTTACAGCTGACCTCAAAAAGATGGATTACCGTTACTGTAAATGACGCATCTTTATTTTAGAAGCTCAAAATGGCTTCAGGCAAAAGTCATGGGGTCAAAGAAGATGCTTGTATATTCAACCGTGTGAATAATGTTGTCATCGTTTCCTTAAACTTCTACAAATTGAATGTGTCATCCATCAGTTTGTTTAAAACTTAAAACTTTTCATTGTATCCACATTTCAAGTCAGATTATATCAATCACTAGAATTGTGGTGTTGTGTTCCTGACGGGCTGATGAACAGTGTTAAATGTGACAGCCGGTACAGAGTGTTATGAGCTTAGTCAGTATGCATAGGACGTTAAACAAATGGACACACCGTTGATGTCACTTTTTCATTTATTTGAAGTTCATTTTAATGATTTGAAGCAGTTTTAACGTCTCTGAAAAAGCATCTCATGACTGTTAATCAGTTATTCATTCAAGCTGCTATGGAGATTAGTTCACATTAGGTCGCATTGACATTCATACATTTTAAGTCTCAATAGTAGAAATATGTTCAATTATGACACTTTATTGATATGTTTCTATTTTTTCTTCAAAATATAAAAAGATAGATCATGAACATTCCATTGAAATATACTTTATACAGTTCTTGATGAGTTGTTCTTTGTGTTCCAACATTTCAAAAAATAAAATCCGGCAGATACTCCAGTGACCACCTCCTCTCCCCATTCACTCTCCTTCTGAGACCGTAGTACAATGGACCGGTACCTAAGTCTGTTTTATACTGTTTGATGGCATGTAAAATGAACATACATCTTTTATCTTTGGAATGCGTACATGAATGCATGTTGTTAGCCTGTTACATTAGAACTCTGTGTATTGATATGACTTTTGTGGTGTCTGTCACATTATTTTTAATTAAAATAACCTTAAATATATTACAAAAATCTATTCAATATGATAATGTTTCCTCTGAATCAACTCTGGTCTTATAACTTTGTAAAATAAAATATTTTAAGCTTAGTGTGATTGCCAAGTCACTTTATGGAAAGCCATAAAGTGACTACACGTGTGTTGCAATCATCTGAACTGATGACAGAACATCTGTGTCTCAGGGAGAATACAGTAAGTGTCGATCAGTGGCATTCATGGTGCAGATTGCATACAGTGTCCTCAATGTAATAATAAAAAAAAAAACATTCAACAGGAACAGGCACATACAGAAATTAAATGTATTTGAAGAAGTCACCCCTGGTCCACATAATACCTTCCCAACACTAGGAGAGGACATGTCCTTATTTTGTCACAACACAAAATAGCAGTTAAACAGTGGCACCCACCTACCGTAAATAAAGCATTTTGTTCTTTTGGTTCATGTATGTGAAACTTTTAACATTTGCTAACAGATTGCAAACTTGAGAAAATAAAACAGACTTAGCACTCTCGACATTGTAACTCATTCTGTTCAACATGACTAAATCAAATGGCAGTATTATGCAATAGAAAAAGGAAAGACATCTTTTTCAGCCTGGGTTTTGGCAGAGCAGTCACAATGTAGAGAATGAAGAAAGTGGCACACTCAACAGTGAAAAATAACAAAAGAAGAAAAAAACTGCACTTGGCCATGAAACAACAAAACAGTTGGTCGAAGCACAAAGTTCTTGCAAGTGTGCACACTGTTGCTATTTAACCTCTGAAATATTCATAAACATTGAAGCCATAGCTGCTTAATGCCTTCCATGTGGAACTGAAATTGGGAGTTCTTAAAAGACAAGGGACCATAACAAAATCCCTTGGACTATTTCCCGAAGTAGAAGTTCTATAACCTGTAAAACCTTGAATAGTCTATATAACACCACTGAGTCGCTATTATTCTGCTGAACCTCCATTTGCGATGTACTAGGAATGGACAGAGGACCATTCAGCTGCCTGAGCTAAACCCTGGACCAGCAGGGCCTGAAACTCTCTTTGAATACCACACCAAGGCTGAGGCGCTTGGAGAGCACTCAACATTAAGATGCTTTTTTTAGCAACATTTTTCATATTTTATATCAATCTCCCCTCGGTGGACACTGGTATCTCTCATCCTCTCTTTTACGCAACACTTAAAGTACTTCACTGACATCATTTTGGAAGCTCTGGGTGTCTTTGTTTGGTGCTCACATGACTGTGTCTTGTGCGGTAATGAGCTGCCAACAAGCCAGCTGGATGACGCATTAACTCTATGGGTAATGACAGATGCAAAGACCTGGCCATCACAAAAAAAAAAAAAAAACGAAGACGAGCTACCTCTACACACTCATGCTGACACCGTGAGTGTGAGTAGTTTTCAGTTGCCTCTCGGAGGAAGACGTTTCTGCTCTACGACACGGCACAGTGTTCATAGTTATCAAGACTGTATTCATGACGAACAATGATAGGAGACTAAGGGGATATGTCAAGACTCTGCTCCCCCCCCTCGAGAGATTATCAAGTCATAATGCATGCGTTTTTTACACATCACTGTGAGGTGTTCACATTATCTTTGTCTAATATATACTAAAATTTATTATGTTAGAAAGGAAATAGTATACACCTACATCCACACTCACCATTGACACACCTGAGTCCTTTAAACCACACATAAACTTTGGAATGGCAGTTGGTTCCATGCAAACCTGAAATCTCTCTTGATTGTTTGCCAATATAGTATATTTCATAGTCTGTTATTGATCATTATCTGACAACCTGCACTGGTACTCATTTTTTCTACCAAGGGCAAGTGAAACAGAACTGCCTATCCAAGCGAAATCCTGCCATCCAAGGCTTTTCAGATTCTCTCTACACTGAGGCGTTGAAGATACTCTCGAGGTTCTCTGTTTGCCCTGCTACAATCATGTGACAACTTTTGTATTATTGCCAAAGAAAAAAAGCAAACTATGAGTACTAATCAAGCAGTCAAAGTTGGTATATGGAGAGCTATTGTGTTACAACTGCTGCTGCTTGTTGCTGCTGCTGCTACGGTAGTTGTGCAAATGATTCAAAGAAGAAAACATATACTTTGTGATTAACTACAGTTAATATCTTTGCGCAGATTTTATAGTTTGGCAAAGCCTTGAGTGATTATTGTCGATTGAATAGCTGTAAATTATAGTCTGGATAAATGAAAGATAATTATGGCAGCTGCTGAAAACACTTGAATGAGGGATGTAGGGCAGTAGTAGCAGAGAGATTTCATCAAACAAAACATAGTTCAGGGTGTACTTTGCAAACATACATGTTTCAATATTCACATTTTTTTTTAACTTTTCAAAACAAAATATAGCTCTTCTCTTCATTATAATCTTTTTTAAAACATTAATTGCATATAACATTTTTTTAGTTCATTTTATATATACTTTTTTGTATCTCTAGCACCCTTGTCTTCAACTAAGGGCTTGCAGAAAAGACAGTCATGCAAAGTAGTCATGCTGGTAAACAAAGTTACAAAAATGCATTATCTTTTTTCTTTTGTTTATCTCAGCGTCCGTCCTTTGTCCTTATAGGCAAGAGTCCGTCATTGCTCATTGTCTTTCAAAAACAATTTTCCTGGTGCTTGTAGGGAAAACAACTTTGCCCACCCTCCATGACAAAATATTTACTTCCCATCTTTTTTTCCAGGACTTTGACTCCATTTCATGATGCCAAATTTTCTATTAACATTTGCATCTGATTTTTTTTCTTTTCTTTCTTCTTTTCTGGACCTTCCATTCTGCACAGAAACTTTCTCTGAAGCCATGAATAGTTGATTTGTTTATCAAAATATAGATTTGTTCTCTTTATACATTTCCACACTTGCTCTTCTCGTGGTCCATTTCTTCTCATTTTTCTCTTTTCCAAAAGGATCCCCTGATGGGCCATCTTAATCCCAGCATCGACTTGCCTGTCAAGCAGTCGTTGGCAGCAACAGGGACAAGGGATGGGGCAGTAGGTGTCTGGAAATTCTTGTGCCGGTTTGGCAGTGGCGGCCTTTGTGTAAGGGGGTAGGTTTATCTGATTGGTCCCTTTCAAAACAGTAACAGAACTTCCAGCTGATGGGCAGTTTTGTGCAACATAAAAAATGTTTTGTGGTTGGAATGTCTCGTTTGTTGTAATTTTATCAGCCCAATATCCATAGATACTGAAGAAAGGCTGACATTAGTCAGGCGCTTAGTTTGTCTCCTTGGTCAGTCCTTTTATTCCTTATGTCTGAGCACTGTGTGATTAAGACATGGGGAAGATTCACAAAATGTGCATTAAGGAATGTTAGTGGCAGTGTAGAGTACGTTCTTTAATAGGAATGACTACTGAATAAAGGCAATGGCCAGCATAAGGGTGAATATATAAACCTCACCCTAAAAGGAATAGTTCCCCTAATCTATTTTACATTACAGAAGGTCTTTTAGCAACTTCATGCTACAAGACCTTTGGTATCCCACAAGGATTTCAGGGCAAGCCCAAGCCAGTACATAAGAGATAAAGACAGGTCTTTTTCCACCATTTTCTAATGGTGAATGTTTCAGGTGAGTCTAAATGTATGCTCAATGCTATACAGAACCTGTAGAGCTGATGCTACATGTGCTTTATTTGTTCAACTTTATAGTTAGTGCTTGATGTGTTTGATTATCTCTATTTGTGAAGAGGGCAGTGTTTCAGACTCATAGAAGCTAATGGAAGACATAAGTTCAGTGGCAAACATGCATTGTAAGAGCTCAACTTGAACGCGGGACTGTACGATGTTTGTTAAGTTCTGTGCCATTAGGATTGGTTTCATTTGCACTGTCTGAATTTAGTGCATCTTTTTTTGGAATGTCAAGTGTTATAAGAAGTAAGACCAACCCTTTGTCTCTCATGTACCCATAGATTCTTTCCTCTTCACTTTGAAAGGAACCCAAGAGAAAATGACATCTAAAAGATCCATTATGCATAAATTCCCCTCTCATCGAACTGTTGATGGATTAAGTCAAGTTATTTCCCAGCCAACAAATGCTACAATATGTTAGCAGAGATGCTACATTGTTCTTTCAGTCCTCTGTGAAGACAAGTGTTTTTTTTTTCTTTTTCGGAAACTGGTGAAGTTGCTCAGTTGTTCAGCACTGTGGATGATACTGAGTAGGTCATCGTACAAGATGGCGAGTATAATGTTGTCAGAGATATGTCATCTGGAATGTGAAAACAGGAGTCCTTTTCTCTCCAAAAGTGTGTCAGTGCAATGCTCAGTCAGTTTGCCGAAAAAAAAGGGAAAAAAAGGTCTGTCAGACAGTTGTCAAAATGAGTTCCAAGAGGCTGCTTTGGTAACAACGTGAGGAGCAGACCATATGATTTTTTTAAATTCATGATTAACCTCTGGTCTCTCTCTTGTCACCCCAAAGATCTCCTTTAAACCGTCCATCCGTGTCACACTGGTCGCTTACATGGCTCCTGCCGAAAATTTGTGTTTACCGCTTACTGACTCCTCATTAGAGAGAAGGCGAATGCTAGAAACTTAACACTGTGAAGACAAAAAGAGAAAGCCATTAATATTAAATTTAGATGTATGTTTTGTAAGAAATCAAATTTAGTGAAACTGGAAATATAAAACATATAAGTGAGTACTTCCATCTGATATAAACCAATCTTGGTATAAAACATTTCTTTAGCTCATTTGTGGAACAAGCCAATAACATTGAATGTCATAACACAGTTTTATGGTGTTAATAATATTGTGTACAATAGGGAAGTAATCATGGATTACCATTACCTGTAAACTGCTGGTTAACTGTGCATGTCAGAATAAAGTGCACAAATTTAAAATGTAATGACACCTCTAGTACAACTATGAAAACATCATATCTCACATATTATGACAGAAAATTAGCATGTTAAATACAATAGAAACAAGAACTGGCCAACAGTACAGGTGGCTGACAGCATTAAACAAAATACGTGACAGGCTTCTGGCCAACCGACCAGCAGACTGACCTCCACTCTGCCATATTTCAACAGATAAAGTTATAATCTTTACAGGAGGGAATCATAAACAGAGCATTTCAAAGTGAAGCATCATGATAACCTGTTATTTGCTAATGTATGTGTAAGTATGTGTATGTATGTGTGAGGAAACACACTCATGGAAAAACATTTTTGACAGATGGACACATGGAAACATACTCGATGCTATATATGGACATTTTCATATTCAAAAGAGAAATTCTTGTTATAGTGTAATATGATATTGGCTGACACCATTTCAAGAAGCTTAACCCCCAATTTAAGATATACATAATGCAAACACAGGTGCAAAGTTATCCAAATATTCTTCAGCAACAGAAGGTTAACTATTTTAAATTATCCACCTATCGTCATGGCAAACAATTCTTTGATCACATGTGCTGGTATCATGTAATATATATTGGGAAATGAAATACTTCTGTTGTGATCTAACAAGCAAACATCAATCCAAAAAACTTTATTCCATATTGCAGCCATATTTGTTATTTTTATTTACTCTTCCTTCACTGCTTCTTCTGTCAATATCCTCTTTAATGTGGCACGTTTGTCCAGAGAAAAGCAAGACACAGTTAATATTTTCTGCAGACAAGTCATGTTCTCAATGTAAGGGAGTAAAAAGCCTTCATACAATCTACAAGTAAATGTGATTTACACTATGATGAGGAGGGGGCTCCTGACCATCTAAACCTCAAGACATGAGAACCCAGTGGGCATACATTTTTGATTTATAATGAAACAATATTTTGATTTAATATCCAGTTGTAGCAGAGTCTCATATGCTTCAGAGGAAATGTCTAATTGTGTAGCTCTCGTAAAGAGTAAGAGGATTGTCTCCTGGTGTCAGTTGTGTAAATCTGTATAATTCCTCAAATCTTAAATAAGTTCACGAGTCTTACTCTCGGTTCCAGATTTATAAAGTGTTATCTGTTGATGTGTTTTAGTGCTGTCAAATTGGTGCACATGCACACAGATCTAAAGACATAAAGACAGACATCCACAAGACTGTTCTGTCTTTCTCTTTCATTTGACACCACTGAAAATTGAAACAGTGCTGAAGAAGTCTCAGTGTTGCCATAACCAATCCTTATGCACTAGTATTGTTAGAGATTATAGCTTTGATATTGTTTTAGTGAGTTAGTATCAAATGCACATTATTCTGACCTCACATAACCACACAATAAAGATAAAATTCAATGCAAATTGAATAGAACTATCTTATAATAGACGTAATACATACACAACATCAGTTAGAGCATCAATAGATGCATTCAATGTCATAGATTTTTTTTACCTTATGGGTTCCCTAAAGGGCCAGTGCTTCTTATAATTGTTCCTTTGACATAATATGTCTCTTGGGTGTGTTGCTATCTCTCAGCACATCTTATTATAGATTACCTTTTTGAAAAACTACTCCAACCGACCTTTCAAAAAAATTAGAAAAATAGTTATTTTAAAATACCAGCTTGTTTGGGGGGTTTTGCTTGACATTTTGGTGTATAAATATATAGGACAAACAAATATAAAATACAACTTTTATACAATTTGAAAGCACATGGTCCTTGGTACCATGAAAGTTAAAGTTGAGCTTTTGTTATTTTTGCTACAAGAGGATAGACCGTTTTTTTTGTGGATATTATGAGTTTAACTGTGCTCCTTAGCTACAAGGACCCCAGGGTTTAACTGGTAGAAATCTTCTCATTGCACATTTTAAAGCCTTTTAAACATCAAAAGCCAGTTCTCTCTTCCTCCTCCTCCTGCTCCTCCTCCATAAAAATACTGCCTTTGCCAAAATAAAAAGAAAAAATATTCAGTATTCCTTTACTTACTGTATATTGCATTTGCCACATGTAAGACCATCTATTGTCCCTTTAATCAACAGAAAGCCAAGAATACACTCACAAAGTTCCATCTATTATCACAGCTGTAATAAAAAATAATTGTATGCTGTAAAAATAACCCTTTAACGTGGAAATGTGCAGTACAAATTTAGAATTAACATAGTTAAAGCCAAGCTCTGTCACAGTTGTGTCATTTGGTTAGTTTGGCATACATGGATTTTCAGAATAAAAGTATGCACCTTTATATTTACGTATAAACCACCTAGCCCTATAAAAAGGTTTTCTGAAACCTGGCCCACACTCATAAAGTATGCATACATGTATTAATTTTCATATGACTTTAATGTATTCACATTTGTAGATACAGTTATGTACATATTCAATAATACCCACTGACCTATTAAGCATTGCTTGAAAGGTTTAGCTAGTTAAATCTAGCCAGTTTGCATGATCTCCTAAACTGACATCAGAGCCTAGAGGGGCCTCATAGAGGCACTAACAACGTCTGCCTGTTTGTTTACTTAACAATGTTTACATCAGAATGTCCTGGGTGATTTGTGTTAGCTACAACTTTAAAACTCATAAATACAGTTATGACATTCCTCAGAAAATCATGATAATACACAAGGCAAATCTAAAAAAAACAATGTCTGTTACCATCAATGTGAAATTCAAGTGGTGACGTTAGAGCATGATACTCTTATTCTCATCCATGATCATTCAGTTGTAACTATAAAGAAAATATTCAACTACAAATGAGTACATATCAGACATATGTCTTGACTGTAACAGAAAATATACATTCTATATAAGGTGGCATACCAGTATAATTCAAGTATCAGCAAATTAACATCCACATTGTGGAGTTATTTTAAAATTATACAGTATGCATGTGCGCTTAAAAAGTGTAATAAGGTTTTTTGCACTGAGAGGAGTGATGCTTGCAAAATGTACAAACTATATTAAAAGTTTGTTGATGTTAATGGAGATTAGCTTTGGGAATTTAACCCAAGCCAATCAGTGTGTATGGTTTTCTCACACTAAGTTTATGAAACATTGTTCTGCAAGTTAAATCTATCTATAAACCTATTATCCCTGTATTTCCCTACATTCCCTCACATCAGGTCGACACACGTACATTAAAAAGCTGCTGTCACTGAGGAAACAAAGCTCAGCATGCTGTTTCCAATATTTTCAGACAACACCAAATTATTGTAACTTTTTGATATAATGATGATGAAATGTATGAAAATTTGAATATAAACACAACAATTGACAAGTTGTTTTTGATATATGTGATGGCATTAAAAACAGAACTGGATGAAGCCATACAAACTTCTTGCAGTGACTGTACAGGACTTTCATTTCGACTTCTAAAACCTCTGTTGACAAAATATTCATGCAAACATTCGAGTGATGTCATAGCTTTCTTCTTAATACTGCATATCTAAGTTCTCAAAGTTGAGGTGTCTGGAAGCACATCGATTCGTTTAGACAAAATGAAATGAGGACCGTAGATTTTGACAGTATCAATATCAGGACCTAACATTGTATGGAAATACCCTTTCTTTCACCTGCAAAAAAAGTGTTTGTTCCAAAGCACTTCACAGATTTTCTTGTGATTCTAGTCCTAATACATTTCTTTTCTTGATAATGAACTCAAAGACAGTTAAATACAACATTGTATCGTTCTGACAAATCTTATTTAGACAATCAGTGGTACAGAAAAAAATACTCCTCACAATAAAGTACACTTTACCAACACAAGTGAAGAAAGGATTAAAATTAATCTAAAAGAAAAATTGAAATGGCAGCCATAGTTTGAAAATAACTCTGAATGACCAGTACGACTACATTTACTTGAAATAAAACAAGACTAATGGCTCACATCATTTAAATACAATTGTAATCTCTGGAACATTTAAATCAACAATTAAAGGTAGACTTACCAGTTCTGTGCATTTTTAAGATTAAAAAATAGCTCTGCATATTTACATGTATGAACACATCCTGTTTCCCAGCACTTAAATAATATTGCACTTTTATTGCATATGTGAATGTTTTTTACCCAACATTTAACATTAGAACTATTTCAATTTAAGGATGACAATCTGGTTAGGACAATAAAACTTTACTTGACATCCCAAAATATTGTAGTATTGTTTTCGTTATAGAAGAAAATGGTTGGCTGTAATGTTAACATTGTCATACATTTTCAATACCAAACCAACATATTGCAAATGGTAATTTGTCTTAACAAACATTAAAAAATGAAAAAAATAAAAATATAATGTGAAAAAGAAGCAAAGCAGATGTTGAGAAATATTATTAGTTAGAAACGTGTTTGATAGGTTGTTCTCAAACGTTTGTGTCATCCAGTGTAATTTGAGTCTTATACAAACATGCAATTTTTAGGTTAGTAAATTTACAATGACTATTAGTAAAGTGCTTGTATTTGTTGAAACTATACAATTATTTATGTAGTCATTCATATTTGACTGTATAGGTATATTAGTTGATATAACTTTCTTAATACATTGTATTTAGTTTTCTTTCAAAAATTGGAAGCATAGAAGTACATTATGTCATACAATAACTGTTCCTGATTAGCATTTTTTTTAAAGTTCATTAATATGTTGTCAAAAAAAAGTGTAACTTAGGTTGTGAAAGCCCAATTGTGCCCGTTGCCAAATACTATTTTGACATGTATTGCATGTAGCTATCCAGCCAACGCTCCCTGTGAGCTCTTCAGCTGCCCATAAATATTAACAATTTTCTCTATGTTTCTGAAAACCAGCACTGGACGTTAGCATGCTGTCTTGTCAGAAAACTAAAGCACTAGACAAATAAAAAGCAAAAATTGATGATGTCAAAAGCTTGCTGATTAATTATCAGCAAACTGTTACAACTTGTTTGGTTTATACTTTGATTCCAAGGCATAACATTACATGTTGTTTAGCCATTTGTGTGATCTGTAAGCAAAGGCCAGTAGGAAGTGGCCAATGAGAACTAGCTTGACTACCTCTTTTGATCAGATGACCCATATCATGTCTTCAATGTATTTCCGAGATAAAAAAATTAATTAAAACTAATATTAATTACTTATTTTAATTTTTTAAGCATATAATGAAACAAACATTTGTTTCTGGATATGATTGTTGTGAGAGCATTTAAGATGATCCCGATTATTAAGAAAAATATCTGATACAGCTTGTTTGCAGCTGTCAGAGAAAGTGAGCAAAACTGTCACAGTTCAATGTATGGCAACAATTGCATATCTGGGATCTTCATGATAATGTAACTGAACAAACTGAAATGTATAAATGTTTGGCTGCACAACTAAGATAGCTCTTATGGAACAATCCGTTTTTTTCTTTTCATTCAAGCCAAGGTCTTTTTTTTCCCGAACTTTTGACATCACTTAGCTTTGCTATGTAATCTATACACATAAAGTGTCAAATCATATCACAATCTTGAATTACAAAATCAGTCGTTAACATTTACTTAACTTAAAGAAGCAGAGTCCTTCTTTAGTTTTAGTTTTTTTTAAAGAGACGGAGATACCAAACTGAGATCTACACTTTACATGTATCAATATCTGCAAAGGACAGAAAGTAGAAACCTATTCAACATCAATATAATCTATAATGTATTTTTGTCTTTGGCTAGATGAACTGAAGTATTTTGTTTCATGGTTGTTTCTCTTGCTTTTGTTTGGTCCAGAACACTTCTAAATGGATCTACACACTTAAGGTTTGAAAAGTAACTAGTCTTGTTTTCTTTCTAAAACATCTGATACTATTGTATTCACTAACAATCCAAATATTTTTTACATTTCTCCTATTACTTAAATCAAAAGTGTTCCCATAAAGTGTTTCTTCGTTGACTCCATCAGCTAACCCGATGCATGCATCATAAACAATTACAACCAGAATCACAAGATAAGTGGTCATTCTTTCTACATTCAAGTTCATTTGTATGTTATTGCTATTTTTTTGCACGTTGTTTGATCCAAATGGAAGCTTCATTGCAATCAGTCCATATAGCTAATACTCTGCATTTCCTGTCATCCAATCATTGACACCCTTTCTGCTACAAAATGGAGGGAATAGGGGACCGACATCGGCGGAGTTGCCCAGGGGTCTCATAGTTTTCAAAGGCTGGGCTAGTAATAGGAGCAAGCCGCAGTGAGGACCCTGCCATTCCTGATATGTTATTTAGACTGTGCGATTTTTCATAGCCCGTTGCTTTTATTGAGTAATTCAATTGTAGTTTTGTTTTGATTCAAAAGATTATATTAAATATTATGTGGTGTTTTTTTTTATTAACATTTGCAAATAAAACAAAAATAAACCATAGGTGAAATTGTTGGGGGCATGTTATCACAAATGTTCCATATTCAAATGGTTTGTCATGAATTTAAAGTAATAAAACATGAACATGGTTTGTTATAAGCAGGAAAATAAGAAATAAAAGAAGCACATAAGTGAAGAAAATAAATCAAGAAGAAGAAATTGAACATTTTGTTAAATCATAAAAACATTTAAAGGACAGACACACAGAGACACAGACAAAACAGACAGACAGGACAAAACAGGAAAATGAGAGTTATGATATGTTATTTTAACAGAAAAGCAAATATATTTTTCGATATTAAAAAATTACACCTATAGTAGGCCCATTGAATAAAGCACCCAATATCATGTGAAGAATAATGTGTTATTTTTAGGTGCTTTAGACAAATATATGGCCAAAACTTTACAGTTTAACAAAAACACAAAGGAGCAAATAATCAGATATCACTGATACCCTGTAGGTGTGGACCACATGAAGTTTCAGGTGACAAAGATCAGAAATAAACTACTGGGGAAGTGATGTAGTATTATTATATTATCAGGTTCATAAGCAAACCATTTAGTATTGGATTTTGGTTCCTGTAAACTTCAAATGGCCAACACAAAATTGTCCTTCCAGCAACATTTAAAAGTACTTCCTAACCCCTGGTAAACGCATCCTGTTGTGGAGATCAGCTCATATTCATTTACAGCAGGAAATGACACAAGACTGGAAAGCATGATGCATTTTAAAAAATTCCACCTGTGCATGTGACTATAAATTAGAAATCATAGTTCTTGTACAGTGTGGAAGTTATTGACTAAAAAACTCTTTTCAAGATTAAAAAAGCGGACAAAACCTTTGTGTCTTTTCCTGCTATACTCGTGTGAGAACTAGCATGCAGACATTGAATTCCCCCTTTAGCAGCCACATAGAGTTTAGTGCTGTTCTGACGGAGTGTTGTTGCATCAGGTGAATTAGTTTACACCATTGGTAGGTAGTTATCATTCTGCCCTAACAATGGCTACCTGACCCCAAATGGGTGGAGTTTAACAGTTGTAATCAAAACTTTACATTAGTTGGCCTTTAATTTGGGGATTCTGTGTAAAACTGTTCTGCAAACAGTTTTGGGGAAAATACTGAGATATCCCAGATAAACTTTTGTCAAACTCCAACCACCACAAGGCCACAGTCAGACAACAAAAACACCCACTGGTGCGCTATGACGCCCTTTGTGCCTTCCTGCTAAAATGGAGAAACACGACAATACTCCCTCTTTCAGTGTTACGCACCACTTGAGCCAACAATGAATAAAATTCCTTTTTTTAAAAAATTCTGACTAGCTTAGGCAAATTAGTCAGCTGGCAACTTGGTGAAATATTGATGATGCATTTTCTGCTGAGTTTCTCTGGCTACATGTCACACAAAGATTTCTGAGAAGCTGTCTGGCCAATCTGTGGAGCCACTTTACTCTCAAGTTCAGCTCCAAAAGTGTTTTGTTCTTGCCACCCAAATGTATCAGGACAAACTGTCAGGTCGCATTCAATTTCAGCAGTATTTCTGCTGAATCAGAGGTAAGGGGTCGAAAACAGAAGGAATAAGTACAAAGTAGTGTAAAAAACTTAACCTGTTTTTATTTGCAGAGCTACTGCAAAGACAAAAGACGTGCAGACAAAATAAACCTCTTGATGTCACTACCTGTGAAACCCTCCACCTGAGCTTATTGAACGTGCTTAAGCTTGCTATGAGTTGAACCTTGATTATGATAACATTTCTTGTATATTAAATGTGTCATGTATACATTAAGTTTCTGCTGATGCAAACTGAACATCATAGTTCTGCTGTTTCACATCATTAATAGCAGTGACTAATGGTATTCATATATATATATACATACATACATATTTTTTGGATGTACCCAGACCTAGCTAGTTGTAGAGACAAAAATAGAAGCCTTGAGTTGCAATATGATATGATAGCTATCCAATTTCAAGGACATTTTAAACAGGACTCAAATTAAAAAACTAATCTCACATATAACCACAAGTTGAAAATTGCATGTGCATTATTTCAACTTTTCTCTCTATTTTTTTTCTGCCAAGAGGTCAGATTCAGTCAGGCTTTGGAGCCTGTGTCCTATAATGCTGTTTCTTGTGCTGGCAGCACTGTGGACCTCAATTTCAGAGCCCTTCTCACCTTTGCTCACTGTTGCTAAGGAGGTTGTCTTGTGGCACTTGCACTTCCCTTAATAGTCACAATTAGGTCTGTTTAATTTGCTCTGTATGCTTTGTATTTGCTTTTAATCTATGGACTTTTACAAAGAAAACATAAAAACAATTAGCAGAAATTGTGTCTTAGTATGAGCGGCAGCTTTAGACCTGGAACTTGTACCTTGAAAATGTGGTCATGAGTGGGGTCATTTTCTCCTCTGTATGGACCTCTGCCTTTGTTGTAGACAAAAAATGATATACAAGTCCTGCCCATTCTTCATTTTGATTGGGGGATTACAAAGAAGGGACACTGACAAGCGCAACTAGGTTCCAAAAGTTGAGCTATTTCCAACTCAGAGCATTGTAAGTGCAGTGACCGACAAGACGCTCAGTGCTGAAAACACTGAACTGTATTTGGTTTGAAGAGACAACAGGCTCTGCCAGCACAAAAAAATGGCGATGGTGGACACAGGTGTTATCAAATCAACCAGGCCTGAAGTCTTTAGAATACTTTTTAAGCTTATTAACTTTTCAACACTTATAATCTGAAATGCTGATTTATTATTATCATTGAGCTTTTTATGAAACTGACAGCTTTTAAGTTTGGTTTCTGTAGCTTCAATACTGACCAGTATAAAGACATCTTATATACACTTTACAAGTACATTTACTAGATACAGCATGATTGACTATGAAGTGAATCTGTGGTAAATTGTTTACCTGTTACAGTAAATTATGCCTTAAGTTTTGTTAGCTTAATTTAAGATTAAGCAATGACTTGGCACTGCTGCTGTTGTGAATTAACAATTATGAATGCCTACAGATTTAAAGTAAGCTTTCAGGGAGAGCAGTGCTTGTAAAGACAGTGTTTGAAGGTACAAAAGGTTTTGATTCTGTTAGAGTCCTTTGGATGTATTCTTAGTACCTAGCAAAAATCAGCAGGCAGTGTAAAGGGAGAAGGGAGAAAGAAAGAGAGGAAGACTATGCATTGCTGATACAGAGAAGGTTGTAAATAAGGTTATGATAGGCACCCAAATCTAAATCATAAAGCAAGATTGCAGTATTTCGTTTAGTGTTGAATAATATGCCTCTATTCTGCCTGAAATCAGAGGATTTCAAGCACTTGTCAAGTGTGATATGGACAAGAGATGAAAATCTGTTGCATAGATGACGGTGAAATTGATGAAAGTATTACAAACTGGGCAGTAAATTAACACTTTTTATAAAAGTATTGATGGCAGGGAAAGGTTTTTGAAATTACAATAAAACTGCTGATAAAGCTAATCATGTCAGCCACTGCAGTCTATCACGCTCTGCTAGCTCACTCCTCTCTGTGCTAAGTACTGTATTTACAACATCAACAGGGGTTTGGTACCCTGGGATAGTCTATCAGGGGAACCAGTGAGTCTGGCTGTCAGTATATTCAGTGATGACATAATTCCTGTCCAAAGTCACACTTAATTTACACTATGGAGGGAGTAAGTACCTACCTACAGTCAGACTTTAGATACACTTGCACTGCAGTGGTGGCCTGGGAATGGGATGAAGAATGAGTGTTAATCACAGGAGGGGAAGGTTGTGGAAAGGGAAGACAGACACACACAGAGAGGAGAGACTGCAAATTTTCTGAGCAGACTTTACCAAGGAAATAATCACATAGAATTAAACAGGTTGAAGTGCAAATAATCATTCCAGTAGAAGGCAGAAAACATACTGTACTGCCTCTGTTACTTAATTCACATATGTTCTCTTATTTCATGAGTATGTGCTTGCCTGCGGTGGACACACACAATCTGCTGAATGTTCAGCTGCTATTCTTGGCACAGCGACATACTGTATCATTCTTACATGGGATCAATTGCCTGCTTAAAGATGGTTTGATATCCAGTTTCCCATAATCAGATTTATTGATCTCTTTATGAGCATTACTGAAGCCTGAATGTGTCCACACAGAACATACAGTATCTTGGATGTCTTTGGGGGAAACTAGATGACATGCAGCTGTATCCTACATCCTCTTATTACCTCCTTATAGGTCATGCAGACTGATACGTGTCTGCTGTTATCATTCTTTTAATATTTTATATATAACCCTCATAAAAATACATCAATATGTATCAAATGTGCATACATACAAAGCTATTTTATATAAATATATATCATGTATTATTTATTTTCTACAGTAAAAATCTGGCTCAGATGAAAGAACATTTGCAGTGTATTGTGATGAAACAATACAGATAGAGACATAGTGGTAATTGTACATATGAGAGAACATGAATGGCAATGTAGAGTAAGTTGCGCCAACTGTTAATGACCACATGGGTACAACAACATATACACACTGACAAGTGTTACCACAGAAAACACATTTCAGACTAGCTGCTGTGTACAGGAACGCTTTTAGGATTTCTGTTATGTTTTATTGAAAAAATTTTGTTGAAACTAATTCTACTATCATAGTTGATATTACAATTATTATTTTTAACCTCAAAATAAGATGAGATGAAATGTAAATACTAAGTATATGAGCTGGGAAAATAATCTAAAAAACGGTACAAAAAGTGTCTATTGTATGAGTGTCATTGACCCATGCTTAAACTCTGTCAGTGAGTGCAGGTGATATAATCTGCATTGGTTTCCAAAAACATAATCCAACTGAGTTTGGTCAAATTTGGTGTTAAACTAAAAAAAGTTTTTTATGCCCTTTTTATGAAAAATAATCTCATTGTTTTGTTTAAATTTCATTTTTCATCCCAATCAATAGAGGACAGACATTAAGGGATGGTAAAACACAGGAAGAACACAGAGGAAGTCAGAACATCAAACAACAAAACACAGCTGTACAAAAAAACAAAAACAAACTATAACCACTGATATCAAAAGGTTTTTGAAAGAAAAAAAATAGGTACAACTTAATCCTACTCACATTACAACGACAAAGAAGTTACACATCACATGAAAACAAAATCACTACTCAAAACAGCACAAAAATACTTGAAGATAGAGACAAAGTGTTAGAATCACAAGACAAATCAACCACAAAAACAGGTAAATGAGAGAAAAACTACTTGTACTAATACAGGGAAGAAAGAAAGGAGACAGGTAGTGGAGATCACAAGAGAAAGGTAGATGGAAAGAAAATAGACCCTTGAAGAAGGTCTAGAGGAGTGATTAGGACTGGTCAATCAAAGGGGTGATTGACCATTTGACCTCAGAGAGACATGCATATTACATTTGGCGCTCAGGAACTTTAATGGCCCACAATCAGAGAATAAATTGAAAAGCTCGAAATAATAAGTCAGCAAAGATATCTTTTAGCACACGTTCACGAAATAAATCACAACTGAAGCAAACAAGAATTAATTTTTGACAGCAGGATAATCCCTCTTTAAAAACAAGAAGGAGGATCTTTTTTTTTATCATGGATAAAGGTTTTTAGACCCTCTTTTACAAAACAGATTTTTTTATCTGCTGATTATTAAAAGTTCAAGCTATTATAGGCGGACATTGTTTATTCAAACGTGCACTGTTTGAGGTGTGGCCTACACCCAATAAGTACAATCTCTAATTATGCGAGACTAAACATTTCAATCCAGACTAATTAAAGAACGATATTGATCCTTTAGGCAAATAAAGCCCTTAGTCATCGGCGTACAGCTTTAATCTAAGATGCTCAAACCTTGAAGCATCAGCACAGATTCTCTTAAATGGACTCCTGATTTGCTTTAAAGAGGGATTTTTTTGTAGCATTTAAATTGCAGTTTATCACAAGAACCATTAGAACCGAAGCGATTTCAGGGACCTCCAAGTGAGTGCTTGGACAGCTTGAGGCTTGCTTACCTTAGACATCATGTGGCCACTTTTCAATCAAATCTGTCATAGCATTTGTCTGTCTGTTCAGTAAGTGTTTCAGTCACCGAGTGCAGCCTGTAATCCGTTTTGATTTCTATGCAGGTTTCCGCAGTACAAACACAACAGGTCCTGAACTTTGGACTACACTTGGCACTGAAAGCACAGATACATGGTCTAGGGAGTAGTATTTCAGATCCATTACACGCTCACAACACAGTATTTTGAAAGCACAAGTTGGTTTGTTAGCAAAGATTGGGTAAGAAGTTGCATGATAAGTTAGAAATGTTTGCTTGTTTTTAGCGTGGCATGTTTCAAGATGTACTATCCCTTGACCTAGATGGCTCCACTGATTCCAGCGACCTTTGACCTTGGAAATATGTATACTTTACAGCACTGCACAGTTTCATTTGATTGTTACGTTTTACAGGCTGGCCAATTGATTTTATAAAAACATTGGCACCTGTTCATGTAAATATGCACATCTTTGAGCCTGAATTGTATTCTGGCAGAGAAAGATTAGAGTGCATCTGAAGATTCAGTTAATCCCTGAACAGTTGGAGCTGTGCACAAGTACATAAACATTTTGTATACGTATGTACACAACTGTAAAATTAGTGTATTTTGCAAGGCAAGGCCTTTCTAAATTGCAGTGTGTGCTTTTGTATTCCAAGGTGGAGGTCCATGGGGCAGGGAGCAACACGGATAAACACAGTAGAAGGGAGAAACGAAATTAAGCCACACACGACAGCACAAACACAACACTCAGACGGCATTGAGAGGACAGAGACACAGTGTATAACACGTAAGAATGAAAAAGCCCACATACACACGCGTGATATGACACAACCTGAAGAGAGAGACAACAACAACATAGAGGCACATCAGACAACAACGTGACCCGTTGTTCCCGTTCAATCTTCTTCAGTGTATGTTTTATTAGTTATTGACACAGGACACGAAAACTGGGTTATTTTCAGTGTTACTGCTGGATGTATTTGCACACCTGCACACCCATGTGGATGCGCTTGTGAATGTATGTGCAAGTTTTAAACTTTCACAGACACATGAACACAAGTATACACAGATTTGTGCACACTACTTATTCTGCTAGTGGATTAGAAATCCCAAAGTCATTCCCAAAACATTTTCACCTCTTGCTCATTAGATTGAGTTCACAAAGTTAAGCATATTTGTACGCTGTTAGGATACTGTGTTGAGGTAAAGTTTCATCTGTAAGAAACCTCACAAGTCAAAGTTGTGAGCCCTAAAATGCTACATAAACCTCAGTATTGCTTGAATAGCTCAACTTTTTGTATTAATTTCTTCAAATTGTCTCTTCAAATTAAGATTTTACTTTCCTCACTTTCAGGCATAGAGTGGACTCCTCACAGGTGAACCTTCCATTGAACATGTAGACACAACACTGTGAAAATGGTGGTGTATCTGTGATTTGTAATGCTGTAATGCATGCGCCTCTGTTTGAGTAAGTGCTGTACTGGTGTCCTGGAGCTTGTGCAAAACATGCTACCATCATAGAGAGCCAGATCAAAATGTCGGCATTGTTTTCTGTAACAGGTTAACTAGGCTACGGTCTCCTTTGTTTTAAATTGTTGTCAGTGTTACCTCTGGTCTATGGTTTGATCCAGGAGGAGGTGGAGTTTGCATTGAGGTCCTGCTGTAACAGAGACCCTTCCATCTTATACCAATCCTCAGTCAGAGGGGAGTCTGGGCTGGGTGCCAGGGCTGCTGCCTCTAGTTTGTTGTCAACAAGGGGGGTGTTGAAAGTTTGGAGGGAGTGTAAGGGAGTGTTTTGGTGCAGGTTGGCGGCAGTGGTTGGATTTGCAGTAGTAAATGAATAAAGGTGTTAGGATTTGATGAGCACAAAGATAATGCATATTGGGTTTAAAAAGGGCAAGGGTGGGATATGGTGAAGCACAAAATGAAAAGAAGGGGGCAAATGAGGGCATGGTTATCAAGATGGGTTAGAGGAGGAAGGGGGCAAGGAGGGGGAAAGGAGGGGGAATGTGTGGGAGGTTAGGAAAGGGAAGACATCACAAGGGGAGGGTAGGGGAAGGCAGGGCAAAAAAAGGGTGATGTGAGGCAGGAGAGAGAGAGAAACAGAAGTGACGAGAAGTAAATTAATGCATGGTCAACTGTCTGAGTCCAGAGTCAGAGAAAGACAGATCGTTAATGAGCATGAACGATTGAGACATTATGGGGCACACAACTAAATTCAAAGACAATGTGGAAAGATGGGAGAGTAAGAGACAGAAAAAGGAGAGAAGTTGATGGACAGAAAATCTTGTAGACTGACAAAATAAAATATGATACCAAGCAGTGATGGAAACACAGACAACATGAATTTGAAGAGGTGGAAACAAATAGAGCAGAGCAGAAAGGCTGTCTTCACAGTATGAATGAAAACTGTATGTGTGTTTGCATTGCTGCTAGATAAAATTGGAGCCTTCAATCAGTAGGTGAGGCTACCGAAGTGAGTTTTATGTTGTATTTCATCCAACCCACCTTTCCTTAATGTTTGGATTTCATCCTTGTTTAAATGAAGTATCCAATGTGTGTTTCTCTGGAGATACGTAATACGTATGTTAACAGTATGTTTTTCCTGGCATCTTGCTGTTTACATAAGATGTTCATGTTATGTATCCATCTCCCAGTGTGAGACGTACCTTTCCGCACATTCCCATCTGTGGCACGGAATTCCCTGGTGTTGAGCAGGAAGCAGGCGCGGTCCTGCTGGTAGCGTTCCCGGGTAGGCCCTCGACCAATCGGGCTCCTCTCGTCTGGGCTCAGCACCTGGTCGATGGTGGGACAGTCCTCATTAGCCAGGGCTGCTGAGGCTGCGTCACCATTCTGCTTGGAATCTGGAGGGATGGTTGGGGAAAGCAAAGAAGAAGTACATACAGGAGAACTATAACAAAATCATTGGGGAAGAGCAGCTTTTGGTTGTTTTTTTTTCAAAAACGTGTATCCGTTTATTTATTGGTCGAATGTCTGAAATGTAAAGCAAGAAATTTTTTGTTGCAGATGGAAGTTAGTTCTTGAGCTATGGATCCCAAAATGTACATCTATTGTTGTGACTGACTTTGTTTCTCTATACTTTTCTAAAAAATGATTACACTTTCCAACTTAAAATCTTAAAAGCATATTTGTTTGACTGTTTTTGTTTCACATTTTGACACATTTCAACAATTTTTTTTTGCTTTTAATCAGATAAAAAAATGTTCACTCTCATTCACAACAGTCTCTTACAAAAATATCTATTGGCAGCAAATGTTCATTAATGATTTGGAATGACTGCTGTTGTGTTCACCCACACATTCAATGAAGCATTATGTTCAAATATGCTACCAGGCAAGTGTGTCGTTCTGTGTTGTGTCGTAGCATGTGGTGATCACTGTGAGGAGCAGACTTGGAGCAAGTTGTCAGAAAATTTGACAACTAAAAAATCCCTGACAGAACCTAGAAGGAGCCTCTTTAGCCTGGAAGAGAGCCAAGCAGACAGGATGTAGTAAAACCACTGATGAAACCAATATTTTCTGGCTCACTGATGACTAAAGCAGTTAAGTGATGCATTAATGGTGCATTACTGCTACATGTGTCTGATGCCTGATGCTGCTGCATGTAAAGACTTAACAAAGAGCAGAAACTATCCACTCATTCTGATCTTAATGCTCATGCTAGTGAGAAAATATGTGAAGTCAGCCTAAAATGAGAAGCATTAGGCATTTTAATAGATAATTGAGTTCATTTTCCTTCCGCAGTGTTTGTTTTTGCACAGACAGATGGGTGCCCTTAAGGCAACTGCGAACCTACCAGTTGATCATAAATTACACATGAGTTCTGATGGGCCTGTGATTTCTCCAGGGTGGATCCAGAATCAACTATGCATCACTTCTTGATAGTACATCCACTTCTCTCCTCTTGACATTGTAATCCTTAACCTGACCCCTAAGATCATAACGACGTATGCTGATATATGCCGGCAGCAAACTGGCTTATATTCAAAAAGAATGCTTGTCGGTCTCCCAAATTTAATTTGGCTGTAAAAATGACAACAATACAGTATAACTTTAACATATCTTTCCAAAAAGCTAATAAATGTAAAACTTGAGTAATTTCAGTTGATGAGGATTGTAAGATGATAGCAATTGAACTAAAACAAAGGGCTAAGCTCAAACAGATTTTCTTACCTCTGTTAATCTCTATAATTTCTTCTTGGGCCAGAGGACAGTCACCTCCCATGCCTCCTGACCCCATCACTCCACCAAGGACATTTCCCAGGAGCCTTTGTGGTGATGCAGTAGCCATAGCCAAGGCGTCTGGCTTGCAGTAGTTGGGGGACCCTGGTTGTGGCGCTCGTGGGATATGTTTGTTCTTCTTTTTAGGGAGCTTTTGTTTGGCCATGGCCAGAGAGTAATACATGCCGAAGTTGTTGACGATTACAGGAACAGGCATGGCAATGGTCAGCACACCAGCCAAGGCACACAGGGCACCCACCAGCATCCCCGACCACGTTTCGGGGTACATATCTCCATAGCCCAATGTGGTCATGGTCACAACAGCCCACCAAAATCCAATTGGAATGTTCTTGAAGTTAGTGTGGGCACTGGCAGTTGGGTCATCAGGGTCTGCACCAATACGTTCAGCATAGTAGATCATAGTGGCGAAGATGAGGACACCAAGGGCTAAGAAGATGATAAGCAGAAGGAATTCATTGGTGCTGGCACGAAGGGTATGGCCGAGGACACGGAGACCCACAAAGTGGCGAGTCAGCTTGAAGATTCGGAGGATACGGACGAATCGGACGACACGTAGGAACCCCAGGACATCCTTGGCAGCTTTGGAGGACAGACCGCTCAGGCCCACCTCCAGGTAGAAGGGCAGGATGGCCACGAAGTCAATGATGTTGAGGGTGCTTTTGAAGAACTCCAACTTGTCCGGGCAGAAGGTGACTCGGAGCAAGACCTCAATGGTGAACCAGATGACGCACACTCCCTCCACGTATGTCAACCAGCTGTCGGTCACCACTTCGTATACGATCTCGTCATGTGTAACGTTGCCTATTAAGACTGTCTCTGTCTTGTTGATGATGGTGTTGAAGGCCTCATGTGTCTCCATGCAGAAAGTGGAGATGGAGATGAGGATGAAGAAGAGGGAGCCAAATGCCACATACTGGAAGAAAAAAAAACAAAGGAAGCAAGAGAAAGATAGTCAGTCAAGAAAAAGTCCCACAAGAGAATATTGAAAAGAAACAGAGCAAACATATTACTGATTGGAAGAGAAATATGGGTATATGTGTAACCTGACCACTGAGGAGTACCACTAGGTACTTCTTAGATCCTTGGATTTTTCATCAAATCTTCAGGAAACAAGTGTTTTTGTTGCTGACCAAGGAGTAAAGTGGATCTGCCCCGAAAAGGACCTTGGCACAGTCTGACCATTGTGAACAAAGTCCAAGGATAATCAGACTCATTAAGCTCTGATCAAATGATATGTGACAGTCACAAGTGATTGTAATGAAAGATGAAGCCATAAAAATAGATGTGCTGTCAGTATCTTGTCATATCATGCACCATCAGTAAATGCTGACACACAGTTAGAAGTTCATCAGATTATTAATTATACCATGAATTTCATATTGAAAAGATCAGCTTACTAATGATGATAGTCTTTTTAGTGTTCTCTAAACAAAAAAATGAATAAGACAAGTACATTTTGCTTCAAATGGCTGACACTTGACCTCTACCAAAGAAATTACCATGACTGAAACCAATATAGTCCTGTCTGTGAGTTTTTTTCAGTCTGCAAGGACTATTCTAAACCTCTGATATGCACAACAAATGAGGAAAAGCTCAAATTAAAAGGGGAGAAAATTGCAATGCATTCATGTACTTCTAAATTCAAAACGTAAAATGAAAGATCAGTCAAAAATGATACTAACCTCTTTGTGGTAGTCTGCTAGAGCTGATTGCTAAAGCTAAACTGAAAGGATAAGATCAATAATTAACTGATAATCTGCACGCAATAGTCCAGAAAACCTGCACTTCAGTCCCACAGATCATTGTCACAGAGCTTACTCATAAGTATAATCCTCAAAACAGGAGTTTGGTGAAACTGTTAAAATGAGCTGCAGTTTTCCTGCCAACTGATGTGTTAACACAACCTGAAAATGGACAGTTGACTTATTTATCTATTTATTTATTTTGTAAATTATCTTTAGAAAGTAGAAAGCTAGACTATTCATGTCATTAACAAGTTTGATAAGTTGAAATTCCATTGCAGGCACACAGAAAACCCTCACCCCTAAATCGGGATGTTCTGAAGCAGCTGATTTCCTATTGACTGAAACAGAAATGTAATATAGCACTAACTGACTTGTCTAAAGTAAAGAAAACACAATTGAGCACAGTTTGCTAATCATGGCAAAACAAGGGTAAACAAATTTGCGGGTAAACCATAGACTGTATAAAATATGGACGTAGTATCCGTGACGTCACCCATCTGTTCCTGAGCGCTGCTTTGAAGCCAATCGACGGCAGCAGCCATATTGGAAATGCGGAACTCAACCAGGCAGAGTGTGACGTAAAGGGGTGGGGTTTGAGCCTCTTAGCCAACAGCTATGTGTTCCCGTCAGGGAGTCAAGTGTGTCATGTCCTGATTTGGGCAGAAACTTGTAATCTTAATATCTTCTGAACCGGCGTGTTAGAAAAACTTTCCCCCAGTACAGTTTGTGCCGATAGAGAACATAGCTACATAGAGCCAAGCCGTTTTTTGAACAAGGCTGTAAACATGTTTATTAATGCTGCAAAGATCGTCTTTTTTGAATTGGTGTCTATGTGGTTTCCGGTGTTTCTGCAGCCAGCCTCAAGCGGATTCTTGATGAATTGCAGTTTATAACCCTTCCGCATGGGCTTCATAGTTTGAGACCAGAGTTTGCCGCTTGGGGTACCCTGAGTCAAAGTACTGAGTGTAGCAAACAAAAGCAGAGCTAGCACCCCCAGCATTCGGCCCAACTTGAAAGTTAATATCCAGTGTTCATTGTTCCGGTCAAATGGTTATATGCCGGGTCACAGCCTACATACAACGGTAACTCCATTTTCTAGATCAACATAATGCCAAAATGGGGCACTCTACAAAACGCAATCTTCCTCCTTGCTTTTTATAACCAGGTAGTAGAGCACTAACTGGAGCTACACCAACTCAGTGACAGGTGGCTGAGCTACAGCTTACTCATAACTTATGACCAGCATGGTGCTACAGTTATAAAACATAAATCATTTCTTTAACCAAGTAGTAATTCTGGTGCCAAATAGCAAGGATGATGCTGTTTGCTTATTTGGTCGTCTAAACACCCAAAGCTTAGGTAAATCTTAGCGTACAATCCATGTCTAGTTATGTTGCATATACGTAAAAGAGGACTTGAACAATCTCATAGTGTTGCCTTTAGAGTAAGTGCAAGTTTAAAAGAAACATATTTGGATGTGTGAGGCTGAAGATGCCTGTGAACCAAAATGAAAGGAACACAATACCCCGTTTCAAATATAAATGTCCAAATTTTAATTTAACACCATTACCTTCCACGTCTAGTGAGTTTTTTTTTTATATCAGTACCCTTTTGTGTAAATAGCATCCTCTCTACAATACAGTGTCTCCCAGCACAATGTTTGTTTGTTCACTATCAAGACTTTGTCCTCAGGGTACATTCCCTTGGCAGAAAGAAGTTTAATAATTTAAGTATCATCATAGAGATCTCTGTTGTTTTCTCAATTAGTTTATTTTCCTGGTTTTCTTCCTTTTTATCATCACTCAAAGGCAATTTTATTAGCACTGGTCATCTGTACGATCAGCTAGCTTACTGTCTATATCTACTCAAGCTTTTTATTCCACTTTAACCAATTCAATTGTTACTGAATCAATTACAGTAGCTTGATAACTCCAGTGTGTGTGTGTGTGTGTGTGTGTGTGTGTGTGTGTGGCTTCTGCACAATCCCCCCCTTGTGCGGTCCATTCCTACAGGCCCTGCAGAGTATTTATAGAGACAGTATACTTTGCGCTTTATCAAATAAATAATAAAACACAGACATGGCCTGAAGAGCAAAAGAGAAAGGTAGTTCATACTTGAATGGAGCACGTATATATAAGAAACCTGAGTGCCCTCAGCATACTGTGCGTGTCATTGTGTATTTTTGACGTTATGCCCTTATGTAATATCAAGAGCTACATGCTTATATGAGGTGGCCTCATAACTAAGCAAATGGAGGGAAACATTTTGAGCTGTTTTTCCTAAAAGGCCTCACTTCTTTCTTCCAGTTTTTTCCCTGAATTAGGTTTTGGATGAAAGCCTACACATTTTTTCTCCAAGTGCCTCTATGACAGAAAGCAGACTTAAGACGCTGAGCCGCTGTATTTATCGAGGAGATTAGCTGATGAGGATTTAGCCAAAGAAGTGACCTTCCAGGAAAGTCAGGAAGAGTCAATAGCTAATTTGTAGGACTAATTTGTATATTGGCGTCAATTAGTTGTTGAATTAGCATTGATAATGTTAGTTATTCAAGCTGTTTTGTTTTAAAGGAATTTCCTTAAAGAGGCAGGATACAGGGGCAGTGAGGAAGGCAATTAGCATATTTTCAAGTTAATCATGACACATATTTGTAAAAAAATTGCTGTGAATCCAAAATATTTCATCAGGTTTGTTCCAGGTTTTCCATCTCCTTTCATTCCCACAACCCCCCACCCGTTCAATCTCTGGCCTTTTTCCCTTTCCTTAGCCATCTCCTCCTTGTACCTCTTTTCTTCTCTGCTATGTTTCTCGCTTGTCGATGTCTGACCTACTTTCTCAGATTGCTGCAGTGCTCTCTCCCTCTGTATCATGAAAACACACACACGCTGAGGTTCTCAATCACCCTCCTACCTCAACTCCCCCCCATACCAGCTCCCTCTCTGTCCCGGGGAGGCAGGAGAGCACCAGCTGGACCTGCTCAGGATGCTCCCTCCTCGGACGAAAACCATAAAAACGTTCACAGGTATAAATCAGGTCAACAAGGAGAGTTGTACCCTGAAGTGTTAAACACTTATTTTTTACGTTACTGCTGCCATCATTCCTCATGATGACATTAATGGTGTAAGAAATAAAAAGACTGAAGAGGTGAGCGGTACTGAAACTGAAACTTTAAGAAAATTATGGTTTGGCCTGTTCTCAAAGTTAATCTTTTAATAATTCAGAGATGTTGTTGCATCTGTAAACACACACATACTTGAGTGTCAAAGCTGAAAAGAGAAGCAAAAGTGGCATAACATCATATCTACTGGCTACACAGGTGGAGACACAGGAGGGGGCGGACATGTAGGAGGGAGACCAGACGATGTGGATCCATGCGTAGAGAAGCACAAAGAAGAAAAGTTGAAGAAATCCAGAAGAAAGGACAGAGCACAGTTAGAGAGGGGAGTTGAGGAGCGAAAGCCAAAATAGTGGGTAAATTCAAATACTGAGAGAGGAAGGCATCCTGAGCTTGGTTTTTTTTGCTTTAACAAGTCGAGGTGGCTTGTTGTTGGGATGATCGTGAAGGGATGCGACTATGTCAATGCAGAGAGGTCTTTCAGGAGGACAAGGAAGAGGAAAAGAGGAAAGAAAAAAGAGCAGGAATGAGAAGAAAAGGAAAGGAGTGAAGCAGTCTTGTGGTTGGAGTCTAACAGAAAATGACAGGTCCTAGCCGTAGAAGTGACTTCTGCCAACCACAGGGAAGGATGGAGTCAGCTGTGTTTTTCCTACATGTAAGAAAATGTCAGGATCTTGAAAACAAAACAACAAAATGGATGAGATATTCTGACAGACGTATAAAATACAATCTGATGACAGTAAACCATCAGCTGAGGCTTCAGGAGTATTTGCAGGTGATGTTACAATGGGGTTTAACATTTCAAGTTATCAATGTAATCTCATTTATGAAAAATATATTTTGCTTTCCAGATTCTTTAAAGGCCCTGTGAGGAGTTTTGAACTGGCTGAGAAACAGACTGAAAATGATACTGATGCCTCTTTATGACCTTCAATAGCAAACAAGACCATTAGCAGCAACACTGACACCTTCTCTGTTGTCATTTTTAATGCCTGAAACCGCCCTGAGGGGTAGGTGTCAGACCAGATGATGGACATCTCGCTTCAGAAACAGCCTTTATTTGACTGTTTACATGGAAAATAATCACATTGCCTGATGAAGTTGACTGTTGAAGACAACAGGATGAGGCTTTTGTTGAAAACACTACTTTTGCATGTATAGGACAAGAGGTAAGAGGTATCGCTTTGTCCACAGGGGGCGCCAGAATCGATACAAAACAAAAGTTCCTCACAGCAGCTTTAATGTAATTGTTAGAAATGAACAAAAATTCCCCAAAATTGCACTAAATATAACTTCAACATACGTAAAACACATATCTATATCCTTTTTGGTCAAATGTAGCTAAGCATAGCAAGGGTCATTTTCTGCCCCCAGGAAAGCTGCTGAGTAAAGTTTGATTTAAGAAATGTCATATACAACCTCTAAACATATATTTCTGCAAGAAAAAAAAAACGTTGCAGTCGATGTAGATATAGAAATTTAAAACCGATAAATGAGGGTTTAAAAACCTGTTGTAATCAAGTCAAATAAATAAAAAAGTACAGTGTTTATCAGTTTTTATCCAGGCCATTATCTCACTTTTCACTCAGACATTGCTGAATTAACATACTCCCACACAAAAACAATATTCTCAAGACATTCTGTCTCTCCCGTCTGGCTGGAACGGTATGAATACAGAAAAAAAGACACACGAGAATTGTGATGCAACTTCAAAGCCTCTCCTGATTTGCAGACTCACCCTCTCTCTCTCCCTAAATTAAACTTTGGTGTCAGGTGGGAACTCTGCAGGGAAATCTTAGACACACAGGATATAACACATCGGTATTTTAATCTGACAACCTGAGACTGAAACATTAAGCGTGTTCCTGAACGACAGTGAGGAAGCAATCTGTACAGAGGACTAGCGATGTCCTGATGATATCATTTTGTCCTTCCTGGTATCATTATCAGACTGGAATACCGGCCACTACAAAGTCTCTCTGTTTTACTACAAGTGTAACAAAAAAAGGAAAAATTACAACAGGCATTTTTCAAGCTTCTACTTAAATTACACACCTATTACAATACTGGTATCAGCACAGATATCATGACTAGAGCCAATATCAGCATCCTCACCCAAAGCAATACTGGCATTTGTATCAAAGCTACTCTGAAGCTTCCTCCCCGGAGCCATGACCCAGAAGAACACAAATATACTCTGACATCCCCCCAATACATATTACTCTTTTTTTTCTCTATTTTTTCTACTGGTGAAACACGTTTTTCTACTGGTGTCATTTTAATTGTGTTCTTTTGTGCTTGTCTGAATATTTCCAATGCTTTTAATGTTTTAATGTAAAGCACACTGAGTTGCCCTCGTGTATGAAATGCGATATACAAATAAAGTTGCCTTGCCTTGGTGCAACATGTTTTTGTACTTATGCAACATGTTTTTGTACTTGTGCAACATATTTTTGTACTGGTGCAACTTGCTTTTTTACTGGTGTAACATGTTTTTGTACTGGCGACAGAAAAAAAGATATATACTTACTCTATAGTGCATTGAACATTATCTGCAGTGCAGTTTTTTATACTAGTGCTGTATATTTTTCTGGGGCAGGATACATTACTTACAGCGCAATTTACATTATATGCTGTGCAATATTGATTAACTACAGTGTAGTCTACATGATTTACTGTGAAATAAATACTCTTTCTACAGTGCAATACATATTTATAGTATATATGATTTTATGATATTGTTAATAGTGCGCTATATGTTATTCACTGCAAAATATAAACCATCTTTAATGGAGTATATATTATCTTCAATGCGATATACATTATTATATTTGAAAGCGTAATATACATCATCAACAGTGTAATATAGATCTCTTTTTTAAATGCATGTTTGCTGTTACTGCAGATGTCTGTTACTGCAGATATCTGAATGATGTTCACCTTAATTTGAGCTTTCCTTCATTTCTTTGTGCATTGTATAATGACAAAAAGGCGTTCTACATTCTATTAACAAATGAATTTTGCTAAAGAGAGTTGGATCTGTTCAGTTCAAATAGATCACAAATAACAATGCATTACATTTAACATGAACTGTATTTGACCAAAGTATGGCAAAAAACCACATTACCATAACTGCGTAGATTAAAGAAAAGTTCATCCATGGTGTCTGTAATTTAATAACACAGTGCCTCAAGATGGCAGCGCACAGTGGATTACACTGTAGATTTGAACATCTAATCAATATTGATCAATCCATCACAGCAGCTGGTTAAATATGCAGCAGCTTGTCAAGCAGAGATCTGTCGTGTGAGTACAGAGAGAGCAAAAGCAACCCCACTGTGAGAGTGGTCATGAAACATACTTGAAGCTATTTGTATGTAGCTCGCAGGTGTGGGTGAGTCTGTCTATATACTGTTTATACTGTATGCGTGCATGTGTTGGCGTGAGTACCAGGCTAAAGCTCTCTCTCTCTCTCTCTCTCTCTCTCCTCTCTCTCTCTCTATCTGTGTGTGTGTGTGTGTGTGTGTGTGTATGTGTGTGTGTAGACATGAGTCACAATGTAAGAGAGACAAACAGCTTATAGGCACAGGAGGTGTGTGATTGCAGATAGTGAGTGGTAGATACATGAGCTGCATTGAGGTGATGGAGAGGGAGACAGAGAGAAAGACAAGAGGTGGAGGAAGACGATATAAAGGAGGAGGAGCAATCTGTCACTTTGCACTTATTTATCTCCTCTGTCTCTGTTCTTTCCCTCTATCCTTTCTCTCCCTACAACGTGAAGGTATGTATTTGTGTGTTAATGCTGCAAATTTACGATCATGAAGCACACTGAATTACTGGAGGGAAGTTATAAGCATCGAATTCCCTAAAGGAGAGCTACCATGTGTGACACCTGCAGCCCTGCTGACCTTCAAGGCCCGATAGAGTCTTCCACGCGCTCGAGACTCTGAAATTAGATTTGGAAAGATCATCAACATAAATTTAAAAGGGCGGGACTCAGAGAAGGAAGAGAGAGAATGAGAGAGAGAGAGATAGAGCGAGAAAGGAAGTTGGTGATGGAGAGCATTGATTGTGTTTTGATAGATGAATGAAGAAGAGAAAGCAAAGGAATGAAGGTAAGGGGGATAAAAAGTCGAGCAAGGGAGAGAAGACAATGACCTGTGGGGATTGGAGAGAGTGAGAGTGCAATAAAGAAGAGATAAAAGAGAAGAAAAGGTGGAGGTGCTGAGGGAGCGTGAATGTAAGTGATATAACCGAGGAGAGATTGTCAGAGGTGATATTAGCCCTACAGGCGTTTTGCATGCACGGCGGTGTGCTGCGCTCTTCCTTAACGGGACCCTAGTGGCGCTGTGTTTACTGCGGCACCATCCAGAAGAGCTTTATCATTACAGTATTACCACAGCCCTGCTCCGGCTCCCTGTCACCATGACAACCACTGCGTTAGCCTCTGCTTTCAGGCACCAAGGACAGGACTGAGCCAAATACTGCTCCTACAGCTGGCGTACAGGGCTGAATGTAGAGGAGAGAGGAGATTGTGATCGTTGGCTGCGGCTGCTGATTGCTCAATAAAAGATTGTGAGGTGAAAGCTGAGTGACCTTGACAAAAACAAATAAGGGAATTTGCTTCTTATTAACAGAGCTTTCGTACCCTGATGGGGTTGTTTGATCAGCATTAGTATGACGAGCAACGCCTGGTAAGACGGGGGATGTGGAGTCTCTCTCCCAGAGGGCAAAGCAAATGGGCGACGGCGACTGCAGAGTCAGCAATGATAAGAAGACATTGAAGGATGATGTGAAATGTGCACATGAATGAGGCATGAAAAATGAACGTTCAAATGATGTGAAATACAAAACGTTCTCCTGAAGGGCATGTTGAGGGAACAGTTCAGTCTGGGATCGGTTGATTAATCTATTATCTTAGGTGAATAACTGCAGCCATCACTCAGAGATTTTCAATGTGGCCACTTAGTGTGCAGCGTCAGTTTAACCTTGTGTGGCTTTCAGGAGAAGCCTTCACTTGTGCCATCATCATCATTATCATCAACATCATCATCTTCATCATCATCATCATCCCTGTTTTCATCATTGTTTTTATAAACCCTGGGAAACTCTGTGGTGTAATTGAAGGTACTGCTTCTTCAGACTGAGACTACAAAAATAATAAATCGAACAGTCAAATCGTCTGCAAGAAGACAAAGGGAATGACTCAAATGTCAACAGGGGGAGAGTTCCTTTCTGGCACATGGCGTGTAAAATGGACAGGCAGCAAAACTGAGTGAGAGAGAGAGAGAGAGAGAGAGGGAGGGATAGCAGAACAGAACAGTCTTTCGTTTTTTTCACTGTTGCATTTTTCCATGTGTTGAATTATGAATTACTTTAGTGGCTTTTAGTCGTTTATGACCCTCAACCTCAAGGCTGCCTCATGTGAGTTTAAGCTGTGCTGGCATGGTGTATAAAACGTGTCTAACAATGTTAGCCACAGTTACAGTAATCAGGCAGTTGTTTCGTGCCAAGTCTGCCAACTACAGTTTATATCACTTTGAAAACAAATTCAATTTTGGTCTGCAATTATTAATTGCTTTCATTCATCTGGATCACTATGAAGTTGAATGCTAAACAAATGCTGATAAGTAGCTGTCATACGTAGTTGATCTTAAACTGCTGTAAGCAGTACTTTTTCAGTGTCAATAGATCATATTTGAATATTTGTCTGGACATGTTTTAGTTTTCCTGCTCAAATGAGCATTTCAGCCTCCTTCAGCTATTTTATTTTGGTTTAGATTGACAGCTACTAGTAAACATCATTTTAAGTCGCATATGCAGCTGATTTTAGGAGGGAAAAGCTCCAACTTTGACCTAAACCTAAAAACCAGATTGTTCTTCCCAGGACCCAGTCTTTAATTTAAATTCTAATTTGTTTAGTATTATTTTTAGTCATTAGTCTGATGTCAAAGATAACATGTGAGTTTCTGGTTTACCAATGGTTCCTGCTACATCACTTTAACCAAATACAGAAGTTATTGAAGGTGTTCTTTCTATCATAACACAATAAAAAACAAAAACATGAGACAAAACAGAAAATGTAGGCTGATATCTTCTTTGTACAGCAGACTTGTCAGTTAATGTGACTGCTGCAGCTCTAACATTAAGGAAAGTTCATGTTTCAAGGTGATCTTGTGAACCCTTAGCTTGTTTGAAAGAGGGGATCTATGACAGCTGCTAATAACAGACTGACGTTACAGTAAACAGTATCAGAGGAGATATCACATTCTTGTGACCCTTTCCCCTCCTCCTCTGTCTGTCTCTGTCTGTCTGTCTGTCTGTCTGTCTGTCTGTCTGTCTGTCTGTCTGTCTGTCTGTCTGTCTGTTTCAGAGGAACTGCAGCCAAGTCTCACTTCAGGGAAAATGGAATCAACATGGAGGATTCTGTTGTCCAAGCCAGGAGGGGCAGGTAAATCAGAAAATAGCAAGCCCCTGTTAGGGGTCGTGCAGCACCCAACACAGGACACTGCAGGATAATGAAGGGCAGGAAAGGTGAGAAAGGGAGAAGGGTGGGACCAAGCGGCAACCTCCGGTCTAAAATCATTCGAGGATCCGCTTGAGGCTGGCTCCGGAAGTACCGGAAACCACATACACACCAATTCAAAAAAACTTATCTGTACAGCAGAAATAAATGTGTGTACAGCCTGGTACAAAAGACGAGTGTAGGCTGGGTAGCTCATTTCTCGATCGTCACACACTATGAGGGGGGTGAATTTTTTCATAACGTGGTAAGTTCATAGATATTGAGATTATGAGTCCTCCAATGAGTGGCACAGTTGACCTGATCGACAGGCGGGAACACTGTAGCTGTTGGCTAGGAGGCTCAAAGTCCGCCTCTTTACGTCACAATCGTTCCACAGCAGCAATATGGCTGCCACCGACGATTGGCCTCAAAACAGCGCTTCAGAAACAGATGGGTGACGTCACGGATACTACATCCATATTTTATACAGTCTATGCGTGGGACTGGTAAGGCAGAGAGGAGGAACAGGACAGGATGGTTGCATGTCATTGCATGATTGCATGTGTGTAAAACGTGCAAGACTCACACAAATGCATCAGTTCTATCTCATTAAACACCTAAATGCAGCTTGAGATGAAGGAGGAGGAGCGTTGGAGGTTGGAGAGAGGTGGCACTGAACTTGGAGGTATAATTAGCTTCTGCTCTGGGTAATCCTTGCGTATATTTTACTTTCGGAGCGCTGGATACACTGACTCTCTGAGGTCAGCGCTCTTGGAAGTGATCCTGGTGAAATTTCAATCATAAAGCAAAGTTCTCTTTCAGACATTCCCTGAATGACTCAACTCCCTGACACGCTTATGTTTAAACTGGTAAGCTTTAACACACATACACACATACAGCCTGGTTAGTCAACACATCACAGTGTGCTCTGAGTGATCAGGTCCCCTGTGTTCAGTTCCCACTGCAGCCTTTGCACACTTGATTAAAGACAAAAAAAAACACAGCATGGATGGAGGTTAACATGTGTCCACTCCTTCTCATCTGCTTTGTATTCTGTCCATATTACTGCAGCATACCATGTGCATTTGTCCTTGCGATGCAGCCCCCCTCACGCCCATCCAATCTTCCTATTTCTCCTCCCTTTCTCCATTCAACCTCGGCCGTCCTGCTTGTATTTTCAGACACGTAAAGCAAGTAAAGCAAAGCTGTCCCTGTCCTAAAAGCAGTGATGACCGCTTGTCTTTTTTTCCTCCCCCTCCTCTTTTTCTAAAGCCCCTCCATCCTTTATCCCCCTGTCCTTTTGTGCTTCAGTAACTTTCCTACCTCATAGCTACATCAGAAAAGAGACAGTGAAATGTGAAAAAAATTAAAGCTATTAAACAGCCAAATGTTGAAAAAATGTCAGCATGTCAACAATATCCAGAGGACATTTTGATATATTTCCATCCAAATTGACTCTTGCATCTGACTAATACACACTTCCTTAGATCACTTCACCATTTAAAACACTAATTTGCTCTGCCTGCGCTCCACTGCCACTTGGACAGGAGGGACAATCACGAGGAAACAGATGGCCACACAGGAATAGTCCAAGTGACACTCTATGTTGTCATTTTCCAAAGGAATGAGCAGGGATACTGTTTGTAAATGCCACAAGCTATCGACACGTGGTCAACCATGCATAAATATCACAAATCTGTTGTGTTAGCATGGATGTGTTGACAACAACCAGACCAACAAGACATTAGTTTAAGGTTTGTATGATTTGTTTCTGGGAATACAGATCTTATGATAGAAATCAGTCTCCTCTTTTGATTCCTCCTTTAGGGAAGGTGCCAAATAGTGAGTTTCACCTTCTATGAACATATTAACTAGATTCATTGCAATTCATAACTGTTAACAATTTATTTTGTCTGTTTGTCAGATTAAACATTTACTTTAGATCTGGAAATCTGTAGTGGACATATCTCACATTGTTGGACATTCAGTAGACTAACCTGTTAACCCGGTAAAGACAAAGAGAGCTTGGGTTATTTATATAAACTGACGTCCTGCGTTCAGTAATGTGCAGCTTCTGTGACGCTGTGTAGCTCTTTCTAGTACCATCTGTCATCGCCATCCTGCTGCCTACCGGTAGAGTAGTTCAGCTCAGCCTACAGGAGCACTGATCTGTGATACAGACGGACTCACTGCCCAGCCCAGACTAATTCACCAGGACTCTCTTCACCCACCTCCACTGGTCACTTGTTGTCTTAAACTTCCTTTCAAACAAACCAACACTCCACAAGGTTTATTTATGTAATACCACACCACTGTTTTCTTTAAATGCATGATTATGATCTAATGAGAGAGAGAGAGAAAGAGAGGATGTTAGTAAGTGGTGCTGTCAACCTGAGCCACATTGCTCTGTGTCCAGCATACCATAAAACAATAATATACCACTCTCTGCCTTTCATACTGGTGTATTGCACTGTTGCATAGGACACAGCCCACTGTTTGGATGTTAAAAAAGGTAAGGGACAGATTATTTCTAATAACAATATCTTAAATGTAACCCTAATAAAGCTGAGATTAAACATGACTGTAGATATAGTGTCTGCTTTTTAAAGTTGTATTTAGAATTAACAAAATACACAAGATCAATCATTTTAAGATTTTAAGAGCACTGCGGTCTTGATACAATTTTTTAGTTGTTTGAATTAATACTTTCCCTCTGGAGTGAGTGTGCCTTTTGAAGCAAAGATGTGTTTGTTGGGTATACACCCAGAGAACTGTACTTTTACCTCAGGACAACTAAAACTCATCGACTTTGGACTCCTGCAGGCCAGGAGGTTGATATCTTTAGACCGGAGGAAAGTGGACGTGCCCTCAATGCATATGTGGGTGAAGGAGAAGGCATCATGCATTGTATTGGAACGACTTACTTATATTGTCAGGGGAAAGGGGGGAGATTTTCAAGAAATATGCTCACCTTTAATTGAATTTCTCAGACGTTACAAAGCAAATTAATTGAAAAATGGTGCTGTGTTGTGTATTTGCTTATTTTATTTAATTACTATT